>NC_061508.1:362395574-362411511 GCF_022539505.1 Lolium rigidum | reverse complement strand
CAAATATAGCAATCGATGCTTTTCCTCTATGGAGGACCATTCTTTTACTTTCAATGTTGAGTCAGTTCACCTATTTCTCTCCACCTCAAGAAGCAAACACTTGTGTGAACTCGTGCATTGATTCCTACATACTTGCTTATTGCACTTATTATATTACTCTATGTTGACAATATCCATGAGATATACATGTTACAAGTTGAAAGCAACCGCTGAAACTTAATCTTCTTTTGTGTTGCTTCAATACCTTTACTTTGAATTATTGCTTTATGAGTTAACTCTTATGCAAGACTTATTGATGCTTGTCTTGAAGTGCTATTCATGAAAAGTCTTTGCTTTATGATTCACTTGTTTACTCATGTCATACACATTGTTTTGATCGCTGCATTCACTACATATGCTTTACAAATAGTATGATCAAGATTATGATGGCATGTCACCCGTAAATTATCCGTGTTATCGTTTTACCCGCTCGGGACGAGCAGAACTAAGCTTGGGGATGCTGATACGTCTCCGACGTATCGATAATTTCTTATGTTCCATGCCACATTATTGATGTTATCTACATGTTTTATGCACACTTTATGTCATATTCGTGCATTTTCTCGGAACTAACCTATTAACAAGATGCCGAAGTGCCGCTTGTCGTTTTCGCTGTTTTTGGTTTCAGTAAATCCTAGTAAGGAAATATTCTCTGAATTGGACGAAATCAAAGCCCAGGGGCCTATTTTTCCACGAAGCTTCCGTAAGTCCGAAGGAGAGACGAAGAGGGGCCACGAGGGGGCCACACCCTAGGCGGCGCGGCCCCCTTGGCCGCGCGGCCCCGTGGTGTGGGGCCCTCATGCCGCCTCTGACCTACCCTTCCGCCTACAAATAGCCTCCGTGACGAAACCCCCAGCACCGAGAGCCACGATACGGAAAACCTTCCGCAGACGCCGTCGCCGCCGATCCCATCTCGGGGGATCCAGTGAGATCGCCTCCGACACCCTCGCCGGAGAGGGGAATCATCTCCCGAGGACTCTACGCCGCCATGGTCGCCTCCGGTGTGATGTGTGAGTAGTCTACCCCTCGGACTATGGGTCCATAGCAGTAGCTAGATGGTTGTCTTCTCCTCATTGTGCTTCATTGTTGGATCTTGTGAGCTGCCTAACATGATCAAGATCATCTATCTCGTAATTCTATATGTTGTGTTTGTCGGGATCCGATGGATAGAGAATACTATGTCATGTTAATTATCAAGTTATTATACATGTGTTGTTTATGATCTTGCATGCTCTCCGTTTCTAGTAGAGGCTCTGGCCAAGTTTTTACTTTTAACTCCAAGAGGGAGTACTTATGCTCGATAGTGGGTTCATGCCCGCATTGACACCTGGGAGTGACGAAACCCCTAAGGTTGTGTTGTGCTCGTTGCCACTAGGGATAAAACATTGGCGCTATGTCCGAGGATGTAGTTGTTGATTACATTACGCACCATACTTAATGCAATTGTCTCGTTGTTTGCAACTTAATACCGGAGGGGGTTCGGACGATAACCTCGAAGGTGGACTTTTTAGGCATAGATGCGCTTGGATGGCGGTCTATGTACTTTGTCGTAATGCCCAATTAAATCTCACTATACTTATCATGTCATGTATGTGCATTGTTATGCCCTCTCTATTTGTCAATTGCCCGACCGTAATTTGTTCACCCAACATGCTTTTATCTTATGGGAGAGACACCTCTAGTGAACTCGTGGACCCCGGTCCATTCTTTAATACTCGAAATACAAATCTGCTGCAATACTTGTTTTTACTATTTTCTCTCGCAAACAATCATCTTCCACACAATACGGTTAATCCTTTGTTACAAAGCAAGTCTGGTGAGATTGACAACCTCACTGTTTCGTTGGGGCAAAGTACTTTGGTTGTGTTGTGCAGAGTTCCACGTTGGCGCCGGAATCTCCGGTGTTGCGCCGCACTACATCCCGCCGCCATCAACCTTCAACGTGCTTCTTGGCTCCTCCCGGTTCGATAAACCTTGGTTTCTTTTCGAGGGAAAACTTGCTGCTGTGCGCATCATACCTTCCTCTTGGGGTTGCCCAACGAACGTGTGAAATACACGCCATCAGGCGGCACCCCGCTTGATCATTATTTAGTAGATCCGATCCGTTATGATTGCTCCTTGTTCTTCAAGGATTAGTTTAATATCTGCATAGTTAGGCCTTACAAACGGGTTGAAGGATCCAAGGGCGCGTAGGGTGTAGTTTGCTAGCCCTAGACAAGGATGTTCCGGGATCAACTTCGTGTTGGTTTTTAGGCCTTGTCTAGGGTCGGTTTACGATCACCGTGCGTGGCCGCCGTGCTCAATCACGAGTAGGATGTTCCGATTATGTGGTGAAAACCCTAAATCGTAGTAGGTCGTTTTAGCTTTATTTTGATCAAGCAGACCACCATCCGATCGTACACCTCGTACGCATCATGGGTGGATCGGCTCCTTGAGCCGATTCACAGGACAACCCGAGAGCCGTTCGAGGCTCGTATTTAATGTTTACGTGTATGCCATGCAGAAACTAAGCGAGGCACATCCAACACCTTCCCGACCAGGTATAGGTCGGTGGCACGCCCTTGCATCGACGATCGGACGTGCGTGCCGGAGTCTTTGCGGGCCGTCGCTCGGAGGGGCCAGGGCCAGCCGCAGCCCTGGGAGCCTCCCGGCTCTACTGTGTTGCCCGTCGCTGCTCGCCGGTGGGTTTCTGACCGCAACAGGTACGCTGATTATGCTAACTTTATTGTATCCAAGTAGTTGCCTCCAACCTTTTCAGCTCAGCAAAGGAGGAAATTACTTTATGACTTGAGGCATTATTTTTGGGATGACCCACACTTATATAAAGAAGGAGTGGATGGTATTCTGCGAAGATGTGTTCCCGAATATGAACAACAAGAGATATTGAATAAGTGTCATGGAATTGTCTATGGAGGACATCACGCCGGAGATAGGACCGCGCAAAAGGTTCTACAATCAGGTTTTTATTGGCCAACTCTCTTCAAAGAAGCAAGGAAGTTTATTTTATCTTGTGATGAATGTCAAAGGGTTGGTAATATCTCCAGTACGCAATGAAATGCCTATGAATTATACTCTTGTTATTGAACCATTCGATTGTTGGGGATTTGACTTCATGGGTCCTTTCCTTCTTCGAAGGTAACACTCATATACTTGTCGTCGTTGATTATGTTACTAAATGGGTGGAAGCCATACCTGCAAAAAGTTCTGATGGTGAGACCTCTTTAAGAATGCTTTTAGATATTATTTTTCCTAGATTTGGAGTTCCTAGATATATTATGACTGATGGAGGTTCTCATTTTATTCATGGTGGTTTTAGAAAAACTCTTGCTAAGTATGGTATTAATCATAGAATTGCTTCCTCTTATCATCCTCAAACTAGTGGGCAAGTAGAATTATCAAATAGAGAGATTAAATCTATCTTGCAAAAGACTGTTAATAAATCTAGAAAGAACTGGGCTATTAAATTGAAGGAAGCATTATGGGCTTATAGAACTGCTTATAAAAATCCCATGGGAATGTCACCGTATAAAATGGTTTATGGGAAAGCTTGTCATTTACCTTTAGAACTAGAGCACAAAGCTTATTGGGCTGTAAGAGAACTAAATAAAGATCCTAAACTTGTCGGTAAGAAAAGATTGCTACAATTGAGTTCTCTAGATGAATGGAGAAGTGAAGCTTATGAAAATGCTAAACTCTTTAAAGAGAAAGTTAAGAAATGGCATGATAGAAGAATTATCAAAAGAGAATTTAATGTTGGAGATAAAGTCCTATTGTATCGGTCTCGCCTCGGATTTTTTGCGTGGAAATTACATTCAAAATGGGAAGGACCATATGTCATTGATGAGGTGTATCGATCAGGGGCAATTAAAATTAGCTCTCTGCAAGGTAATGCCACACAAGTGGTGAATGGACAAAGACTCAAGCATTATATCTCTGGTGATTCTTATAATAAAGATGTTGATGTTATTCAAGTGGTAACTCCGGAGGCCTTCATCAAAGGACAAGTTGGCAGTCCCGCAGAGTTCGACTTTGAATAGGTAACAGCTTCCGGTAAGAAAAAGTCCGCGTTTTACTTTCCGAACAATGTTTTTGCAACTTTTGGAAAATATGAAAAATTACGAGATCGAAACGGAGTGGAGGAGACGCACGAGGGCGTGCCCCCATAGGCTGGCGCGGGCCCCAACCTGGCCGCGCCACCCTATGAGGAGGCCCCCTCGTTGCTCCTCTCCGACTCTGGTTCGACCTGGTACTTTCCTTTTGTCGTGAAATTTTTTGCTATATAATCCCCCAGACCCCTGGAGGTCCGTATATCGTTTTCTCGTCCTGTTTTGTTTCGAGCTGTTTCTGCCAGGATCTGTCTTTGATTTAGAAGCACCATGGTCTCCCACAACAAGGACAAGGATCCTTCGGAGGAAGATATTCAAGATCCCGAGTTGAAAGAAGAATTCAAGGGGGGTGAAGAAGAAGTTGAGGAAGTTCCGTGAGCATACCCGCGTGCCACCGTCGCAAGCATCGGAGTGGAGTCAAACCCGTTCAACGCTAAGAAAAGCGCACGGATTAGCACCGGAGGAAGAGTTCCACGTCACTACCTAGCTCCAAAGACATCTCCTCCAGGCACCTACAACCCCTTCCACATTCTAATTCATAATAGTCAAACTGAAAGGGTGCCCAAGGCGTATTGCCCAAAGAACTCGGGACATAGATCTTTCTAACACTGCAGGAAGGACGAAGCCTGAAGCTGAAGAGTGGGGAAACAACTCTAAGAGTTGGGACTCGCCATCGGACTTACTTCTTAACCGCGTCGAGCATAATTCGGAGATGATTCGCAACCTCACGTACATGATTGACGAGCTAAAAGAGCTTGTTGAGAAGCTTATCAGGAATTCATCACCACCACCGCCGAAGGAGTAATTCATCATCGGTATTGGCACCCCCTTGGTTTGTTCCAAGCTTGGGGGAGTGCCGCGGTATCACATCATCACTATCTTTTACCTTTTTACTATCAAGTAGTGTCATATCATGAGTAGGGAAGTTATCATATAAGATGTGTTGCGGTATGGAAGTATCTCTCTTTTAGTGGTTATCTATGTATCCCTTGGTGTGAGTTATCGTTATGGAATATTAATGAGAAGTCCTATCATTTACATATTGCACATCTTATTTTAGTTTGCAATCTCTATTATATGATTGATCTTGTTATTAGTATTGGTATCACTTTGGGAGCATTGAGTAAATCTATTTGGTTTTGGCAAACTTAGCATTGGTCAATAGCAACAACACCTTGAGTTTAAGTAGAAAAGAGGAAACACATGTAGAGATGTTATTATCTTTCTTGCTAGTTCCTAGCTTAGTATTCTGAAGTTATAATTGTTTGTGCTTACAAGGAAGATGTATGATTGTTTCTATCACATGTATATTTGTTTGTTTCCCTCAACTCTTATGCTTGCTAATTAACCTTTCTAGCCAAAGACCTGTACTAAGGGGGAGTACTTCTCGTTCATCCAAACCCTTAAACCAAACCTATACCATCAGTGTCCACCATAACTACCTATTGTGTGGTATTTCCCTGCCATTCCAAGTAAATACTTCATGTGCTACCTTTAAACAATTCAAAAATTATTACCTCTTATTTGTGTTGATGTTTTATAGCTCATGAGGAAGTATGTGGTGTTTTATCTTTCAGTCTTGTTGGGCAGCTTCCATTAATGGACTAGTGGCTTCATCCACTTATCCTATAATTTTGCAAAAATAGCTGGCAACGGGGTTCCCAGCCCCAATTAATCAACTTTCATTAATAATTCTCTTCACATGTTTTGCCCTGATTCATCAGTAAGCAACTTAATTTTGCAACAGACACTCCTCCATTGTATGTGAAATGTTGGAAGGCACCCGAGGATTCGGTTAGCCATGGCTTGAGAAAGCAAAGGTTGGGAGGAGTGTCATCCTTAAATAAACTAAAGTACATGTGTAAACAAAAGAGAAGAGGGATGATCTACCTTGCTGGTAGAGATAACGTCCTTAATGGGAGCCGCTCTTTGGAGGTCTGTTTGGCAAGGGGGTTAGAGTACCCGCTACCATTCGTTGACAACGACAAACACCTCTCAAAACTTTACTTTTATGCTCTCTATATGATTTCAAAACTTAAAAAGCTCTAGCACATGATTTAATCCCTTCTTCCCTCTGCGAAGGGCTTGTCTTTTACTTTATGTTGAGTCAGTAAACCTATTTCCCTCCATCTCAAGCAAGCATTTGAGTTGTTGTGATCAAGCCATCTATATTGAGATCTATTTCATCATGTCTTTTATTCTTCCTTGTTTAGTACAAGTTTTATCCGAATGAATATAGCTTTGAAAGTTATCAATGATTATGAGGAGATTACTATGATTGAGTATGCAAGTTTATTATAAACTTTAACATGAGAACGCTGCTCAATAAATAAGTATAATCTGTTAACTGTTCTCTGACCAAGAACAAAGTTTGCCATCACCAATTATGATTTCCTATGCACCTTTATTTGTGATTTCCTTCTACTTGTTTCAAGTTGAATTATATGAGGAAGTTGTCTACTAGAATGTCTTGTGTGAGTTAATATGATGCTTCTTGTCCGTATTTTATTTATCGACTCTTCACTCCATAAACATGTGGTCCTGTTTACCGAGTTCAGTTTCGCTTGGGGATAAGCGAAGTCTAAGCTTGGGGGGAGTTGATACGTCCATTTTGCATCACTATTTTATATCATAATTTGCTGTTATTCATTGATATATTTCATATTGGAGATGATACTTATGTTATTTCATCTATTTTGCATGTTTCATGATTATTGGAGGATCGCGCACCGGAGTCAGAATTCTGCTAGAAAAAGCGCCGTCAGAGTGCAATATTTCGGAAGATCGACAATTGACGGAAATTATATGAAAAATCCTATTTTCCCAGAAGACGAAGGGAGCAAGAAGGGGGAGCCGAGGAGGGCCGCCGTGGGCCCACCTCATAGGCCGGCGCGGCCCAAGGCCTGGCCGCGCCACCTTGTGAGGAGGGGGCCCACAGCCCCCTCTGGCCTCCTCTCCTTCGCGTACATCTTCGTCCTGAAAACCTAAGCTCCGAGGGATAGTCGCGAAGAGTCACAGCCTCCTTTGCGGGGCGGAAAACACCAGAGAGAAAAGAGCTCTCCGGCTGGCTGAAATCCGCCGGGGAAATTCCCTCCCGGAGGGGGAAATCGACGCCATCGTCATCGTCATCGAGCTGGACATCATCTCCATCATCATCACCATCATCTTCATCATCATCACCGCCATCTCCACTGCTGCACCTCGTCACCGCTGTAACAATTTGGGTTTGATCTTGATTGTTTGATAGGGGAAACTCTCCCGGTGTTGATTTCTACTTGTTATTGATGCTATTGAGTGAAACCGTTGAACCAAGGTTTATGTTCAGATTGTTATTCATCATCATATCACCTCTGATCATGTTCCATATGATGTCTCGTGAGTAGTTCGTTTAGTTCTCGAGGACATGGGTGAAGTCTAAATGTTAGTAGTGAATTATGTTGGTTAGTATTCAATGTTATGATATTTAAGTTGTGGTGTTATTCTTCTAGTGGTATCATGTGAACGTCGACTACATGATACTTCACCATTTATGGGCCTAGGGGAGTGCATCTTGTATTCGTTTGCTAATTGCGGGGTTGCCGGAGTAACAGAAACCTAAACCCCCGTTGGTATATCGATGCAGGAGGGATAGCAGGATCTCAGAGTTTAAGGCTGTGGTTAGATTTATCTTAATTACTTTCTTGTATTTGCGGATGCTTGCAAGGGGTATAATCACAAGTATGTATTAGTCCTAGGAAGGGCGGTGCATTAGCATAGGTTCACCCACACAACACTTATCAAAACAATGAAGATTAATCAGCTATATGAAGCGAAAGCACTAGACTAAATTCCCGTGTGTCCTCAAGAACGTTTGGTCATTATAAGTAAACAAACCGGCTTGTCCTTTGTGCTAAAAAGGATTGGGCCACTCGCTGCAATTATTACTCTCGCATTTGACTTACTTGTACTTTATTCATCTGCTATACTAAAACCCCCTGAATACTTGTCTGTGAGCATTTACAGTGAATCCTTCATCGAAACTGCTTGTCAACACCTTCTGCTCCTCGTTGGGTTCGACACTCTTATTTATCGAAAGTACTGCGATACACCTCCTATACTTATGGGTCATCAGGGTCCACAGTTCACTAGTGGTGTCTCTCCCATAAGATAAATAGCATGTTGGGTGAACAAATTACAGTTGGGCAATTGACAAATAGAGAAGGCATAACAATGCACATACATATATCACGATGACTACTATGAGATTTAATCGGGGCATTACGAAAAAGTACATAGACCGCTATCCAGCATGCATCTATGCCTAAAAAGTCTACCTTCAGGTTATCATCCGAACCCCTTCCAGTATTAAGTTGCAAACAACGAGACAATTGCATTAAGTATGGTGCGTAATGTAATCAACACAAATATCCTTAGACAAAGCATTGATGTTTTATCCCTAGTGGCAACAAGCACATCCACAACCTTAGAACTTTCTGTCACCGTCCCGCATTCAATGGAGGCATGAACCCACTATCGAGCATAAATACTCATTCTTGGAGTCACAAGTATCAACTTGGCCGGAGCCTCTACTAGCAACGGAGAGCATGCAAGAACATAAACAACACATATATGATAGATTGATAATCAACTTGACATAGTATTCCATATTCATCGGATCCCAACAAACACAACATGTAGCATTACAAATAGATGATCTTGATCATGATAGGCAGCTCACAAGATCTAACATGATAGCACAAGAGGAGAAGACAACCATCTAGCTACTGCTATGGACCCATAGTCCAGGGGTGAACTACTCACACATCAAACAGGAGGCAATCATGGTGATGAACAAGTCCTCCGGAGATGATTCCCTCTCCCGGTAGGGTGCCGGAGGCGATCTCCTGAATCCCCCGAGATGGGATTGGCGGCGGCGGCGTCTCTGGAAGGTTTTCCGTATCGTGGCTCTCGGTACTGGGGTTTTCGCGACGAAGGCTATAAGTAGGCGGAAGGGCGGAGTCGGAGGGCTGGCGAGGGGCCCACACCATAGGGCGGCGCGGGCCCCCCTTTGGCCACGCGGCCCTATGGTGGTGGCGCCTCGTCGCCCCACTTCGTATCCCCTTCGGTCTTCTGGAAGCTTCGTGGAAAAATAAGACCCTGGGCGTTGATTTCGTCCAATTCCGAGAATATTTCCTTTGTAGGATTTCTGAAACCAAAAACAGCAGTAAAACAAAGAATCGGCTCTTCGGCATCTCGTCAATAGGTTAGTGCCGGAAAATGCATAATAATGACATAAAGTGTGTATAAAACATGTGAATATCATCATAAAAGTAGCATGGAACATAAGAAATTATAGATACGTTTGAGACGTATCAATAAACACCACATACTTACTCATGAGCTATAAAACATTGACACAAATAAGAGATAATAGCTTTTGAATTGTTTAAAGGTAGCACATGAAGTATTTACTTGGAATGGCAGGAAATACCACATAGTAGGTAGTTATGGTGGACACAAATGGCATAGGTTTTCGCTCAAGGTTTTGGATGCACGAGAAGCATTCCCTCTCAGTACAAGGCTTTGGCTAGCAAGGTTGTTTGAAGCAAACACAAGTATGAACCTGGTACAGCAAAACTTACATAAGAACATATTGCAAGCATTATAAAACTCTACACTCGTCTTCCTTGTTGCTCAAACACTTTTACCGTAAAATGTCTAGACCTTAGAGAGACCAATCATGCAAACCAAATTTCAACAAGCTCTACGGTAGTTCTCCACTAATAGGTTTAAACTACATGATGCAAGAGCTTAAACATGATCTACTTGAGAGCTCAAAACAATTGCCAAGTATCAAATTATTCAAGACAATATGAAGCATTTTCTGTTTCCATCCAAATAACCATAGGTGCAGCGGCTTTCAGCTTTCGCCATGAACATTAAAGTAAATTAAGAACACAAGTGTTCAAATGAAAAAGCGGAGTGTGTCTCTCTCCCACACAAGGATTGCTAGGATCCGATTTTATTCAAACATAAACAAAAATAAAAAACACATAGACGCTCCAAGTAAAGCACATAAAATGTGACGGAATAAAAATATAGTTTCACTAGAGGTGACCTGATAAGTTGTTGATGAAGAAGGGGATGCCTTGGGCATCCCCAAGCTTAGATGCTTGAGTCTTCTTGAAATATGCAGGGATGAACCACGGGGGCATCCCCAAGCTTAGACTTTTCACTCTTCTTGATCATATATCATCCTCCTCTCTTGACCCTTGAAAACTTCGCCACACCAAACTTCTCATAAACTTAATTAGAGGGGTTAGTACTCAAAAACTTTAATCCACTTTATTCCTCGTAGTGACACATTGCAAGAACTCAATAAAACATTAGCTACAGCTCTCCACGTCTAGAAAGCCTTGCTTAAAGTCCACAAGAGACAATGCAAAAACAGACGAGAATCTGTCAAAAACAGAACAACCAAGTAAAGACGAATTTTTAAGAGGTACTTCCGTTGCTCAAATCAGAAAACTCAAAACTAATGAAAGTTGCGTACATATCTGAGGAACACACATGAAAATTGGCAGAATTTTTTGGTTCTCCTACAGAGAGATCTACTCAAATTCGTGACAGCTAAAAATCTGTTTCTGCGCACAAATCAAAATCTAGTATCAACTTTATATTAGAGACTTTACTTGGCACAACAATGCAATAAAATAAAGATAAGGAGAGATTGCTACAGTAGTAACAACTTCCAAGACACAACAAAACAGTAGCAAAATAAAGACATGGGTTATCTCCCAAGAAGTGCTTTCTTTATGGCCATTAAGATGGGCTCATCAATTTTAATGATGCGCACATAAGGATGAGAGTTGAAGCAAAAGAGAGCATCAAAAAGCAAGTTCAAAACACATTTAAGTCTAACCCACTTCCTATGCATAGGAATCTTGTACACAATTAAATTCATGAAGAACAAAGTGACAAGCATAGAAAGATAAAACAAGAGTAACTTCAAAAGTTTCAGCATATAGAGAGGTGTTTTAGTACCATGCAAATTTCTACAACCATATTTTCCTCTCTCATAATAATTTTTAGTAGATTCATGAACAAACTCAACAATATAACTATCACATAAAGCATGTTTTTCATGATCCACAAACACATAGTTTTTATCAAGCTCAAAAATAATAGGATCAAAACTTTCAAACTCACTTTTATCAATAATATAACAAGATGATTGATCAATCTCAAAAGATATGGGACTCCTAGATAAAGTCAAGACATCTCCAATCCCATTTTCATTAGTAGTACAATTAATATTATCAAGTAACATAGGACCATCATCTAGAGTTTTATCATAAACATTTGCTAAGCAAAACTCTTTAGTACCATGCATTTCGATATCAGGCACAAACAAAGCATTATCATAACATTTTTCGAAATAGCATGGATTATCATAGATAACAGTAGCATAATCATTTTCACAAGTTTTACTCATAGGGAATATTTCAAGAGAATCCACAGGAACATAACATTCAACCTCCTTTGGTAAGCATGGAGGACAATCAAACAGTGTAAGAGATAAAGAGTTACTCTCATTAGAAGGTTGGCATTGGTAGCTAATCCATTCTTCCTCCTTCTGTTCATCACTCTCCTCCTCTTTTCATCCAATGAGCTTTCAGGTTCATCAATTTCCTCCTCTTTTTCATCCAATGAGCTTTCAGGTTCATCAATTTCTTCTTTCACAGGTTCCTGCAAATTGTGAGTGCATTCTTGTGCATTAATGAGTCTCTCTTTATAATCAATGATATAAGGATTATCACCGTAACTTTCTATGCAAAAATTAAGGATAGAAGAGACATAATCTTTAAGGTCCTTACAAGCAACACAAGTTTCATAATTTTTAGACATGAAGGATTCTATCTCAGAGGCTCCCATAAATAAGACAAATTGTTCTACCTCTTCGAACCCAAAATGAATATAGTTATTCCAATTGTAGTTCTTAATTAAAACTTCTTCACTAAAGCCACATTGGAATTTAAGATGTTTAGTATCCTGTTTAGAGCAACAGTTTATACCATGGCGTTTAAGCAAGATTTTAGCAATTGTATTCAATTTTTCTATCACAGCACTCATAACTTTACCCGTTCTTGATTCTCTATAATTCATATATATTTCAATAAGCTCCAGATAGGTTGTGGGTTCTTCCATAACAACAGTTTTTAATTTTTCGGGTTTTCATATTTTTATGGATTTTCGGGTATGTAAAAAAACAAAACAAAAACAAACTAGACAAAAGTAAACTAAGCAAAATAATACTAGACAGAAATAAACTAAGCACAAATAAAGTAGACAAAAGTAAACTAAGCAAAACAAAATAAAATAAAAACAGAGAGAGAGGTAGAGTGTACTCCCCGTGTGAACTTATGAGTAGAGCTATGCCTCCCCGGCAACGGCGCCAGAAAATAGTCTTGATAACCCACAAGTATAGGGGATCGCAATAGTCTTCGAGGGAAGTAAAACCCAAATTTATTGATTCGACACAAGGGGAGGTAAAGAATACTTATAAGTCTTAACAACTGAGTTGTCAATTCAGCTGCACCTGGAAAAGCACTAGTAACAGGGGTGATGTGAAAGCAGCAGTAATATGAGAGCAATAGTAACAGTAACACATCAGCAGTAACATTAATACATAGGCAATGGCACCAGAAAATAGTTGATACTACTTCCAATGACATATAGAACGAGTATATGATGATAAGAGATGGACCGGGGTTCCCAGCTATCTACACTAGTGGTAACTCTCCAATAACAAGTGACAAGTGTTGGGTGAACAAATTACAGCTTGGGCAATTGATAGGATTGAAATAGCATTAAGACGGAACATCAAGATTATTAATCATGTAGGCATGTTTGCCATATATAGTCATACGTGCTCGCAATGAGAAACTTGCATAACATCTTTTGTCCTACCAGACTGAGTGGCAGCCCGGACCTCAAGGGAATCTACTCGGTAATTAAGGTACTCCTTTTAATAGAGCACCGAAGCAAAGCATTAACACTTGGTGAAAACATGTGATCCTCATATCACAGCCTTCCCCTCCGGTTGTCCCAATTCCGTCACTTTGGGGCCTCGGGTTCCGGACAACGAATATGTGCAAACAACTTGTAGATACAATCTAAGCAATAATTATAGAGCTTAAATCTAAGATCATGCCACTCGTGCACTAGTGACAAGCATTAAACACAACAATATTGCAGCAACAATAACTTCACAAACTTATATAGATAGACTGATCATAATGTAACAATTCATCGGATCCCAACAAACACAACACCGATTACATCAGATGAATCTCAATCATGTAAGGCAGCTCATGAGATCATTGTATTGAAGTACATGGGAGAGAGAGTACCAACTAGCTACAGCCTAGAACCCGTAGTCCATGGGGGAACTACTCACGGAGCATGATGGAGACGGTGGCGTCGATGGAGATGGCTTCCGGGGCACTTCCCCGTCCCGGCGGCGTGCTCGGAACGAGATTCTCGTCCCCGAAACGGAGTTTCGCGATGGCGGCGGCGCCCCTGGAGTCTTTCTGGAGTTTCGTCAATTGGTGTAGGGTTTTTACGTCGCGAGAGGTTATATAGGAGAAGAGGCGGAGTCGGAGGAGCCAGGTGCCCCCTCCCCATAGGCTGGCGCGGCCAGGGGGCACCCGCGCCGCCTTATGGTGTGGGTCCCCTGCTGCCCTTCCTCGTCTCCCCTTTGGACTTCTGGAAGCTTCCGTGAAATATAAGATCGTGGGCTTTTGTTTCCTCCAATTTCGAGAATATTGCCCGAACAGCCTTTCTGGAACCAAAAACAACAGAAAACAGGAACTGGCACTGTGGCATCTTGTTAATAGGTTAGTTCCGGAAAATGCATAAAATCATTATAAAGTGTGAGCAAAACATGTAGGTATTGTCATAAAACTAGCATGGAACATCAGAAATTATAGATACGTTGGAGACATATCACTGACGCCCTAGGACCGCGAAAAAAAACATTTTCGGCCATGTAGTGAGAGACGGGCGGCATATCGTCGAACACTTGCTAGACGTTGGGGCCTTCGTCGTTGTACCAGCCGCCACCAAACAAACTACAACCAGCGTTGCGGCTTCCCGCGCAGGGTCATTGCCAAAGAAGATAGATGCCCTACGCATCACTGGTGATGTCAAGGCGAATGAATGGTTTACATCGAGGACGATTCCAGGGCAACGCACATGAGTCACAAGTGTGGTGGTCATCGGCGAACACGGCGTCCTCACCGTACGCAGGCTTGCTCTCGCCGACCTCGGAAGATGAGAAGCAGTAATGCGCCGGATGCGGGACGAAACCCTCGCTCGATAAGGCCAGCGATGAAGGTGAGGTTTACCGCCCCTCGGTTGCGCTGTGTTTTGTCCCTCCCACGCAACTTGGAAGACCTCGCAGCGTTGTCGTTCCTCGAAGTATGCTGCCTAATACGCCGTGTGCTACTCCGCCTTCTCCTTGGCCAAGGCCTCCTTGTGACGGGCATTGCAGTGGGCGGTCATGATGGATTTCCTCAACACCTCCGCCGCCCACGCCTTATCGGTCCATCTCTCTGGCTTCATCGTCACACACTCGGCGTGGGCTGACTTGCCGAGTTGCGGCATCGGCCGGTGCCTATGGCGGGGATTTGTGCGGAAGAGAGGCATGAGAGGGAGAGAGGTTGGCGGGAATGCTTTCTTGTGGCGGCAGTGGATTTTGACTAGAATTTTCCGGGTCTCTGCCACGACGGGTCCGCATGGAGTTTTTGATGTTCCATGCTTTACCGGTGACCCTATGCGACCATTTCGCTTTGGGGTCGGCGCGGGGACCCCAGTTTAATTTCCATGTCGTTGTTTACATTGGCACACTTTTGGGGTACCGGTGGGGGCGATTTTTGGTCAGAGCCCACAAACCCGTTTGGGGGCCTTTTGTGGCTCCCGATGAGGATGTGTTTTTATAACTTAAAAAATCATAGTTTCAACTCGAATTGCAACTGAAAAACCTGCTGCAACGAGAAAAAACGTGAGTTGCAACCTCAATTGCACATGAAAATTAATATAAAAAAATGCCTAGGACACATTTTTCATAGATATATTTGCATTTTGATAAATCTCAGATATTTTTCTTAGGACCGAGGGAGTATTTGTATGAACAAACACAATTTAACTAGGTTTTACTTGCTACTTTAGGAAGCTACTATTTCCAGTTCGTATACAAAGGGAACTTTATTTTATTTGCTATAAAAAATTCGCCTAAATTTTGATGAAGTGTCACTTAAAGTGTGGCCCATAAGACCAACTTCCAGGACCTTTTCACCTACGTGACTTTTTATCGTAATAACCAACATGTGTTTTTGGTCCCCTATCACACTTGACCATATATAAGGGAGGGGCAGGTAGGAACATATGATGATCAGTTCACGATCTTCTACAACTACTCCCCGATATTCCCTCACCCTACCGATCTAGGGAGGCCAGAAGTGACGGGAAGACCATTCCCACCGCCAACCATCCCAAGGAGAGTTGTGTCGGCGGTATTTTGGATGACTACATTGAAGTGCAGCTCATCTTCATTAACCATGGCATGGGCTACACCATGTCTGCATCGAGCAGGCATGGGGATCCTCCGGTTACCTGTAAATTAATCTCATAATCTTTGTTAGGTGCTCTAAGGGATTATCAGTTTATGTTTAATATTTTCCTAATGATGAATTAAGATCTAACAGCATCTACCGCAGTCCCATCGGCTGCAGCGGCGGCGCGACACTACT
>NC_061508.1:362356990-362395474 GCF_022539505.1 Lolium rigidum | reverse complement strand
CGCCGCGGCAGAAACGCTGGTACAGCCTAAATCTGTGCCGCGGCAGAGAAATAGCAATTCTCTGCCGCGGCAGAGAAACATAGGCCCGGTTCGTACCACGAACCGGGACCAAAGCCCTTCCACCGCGAGCTTCCTGGCCGCACCACGTGTCGAGGCCTTTAGGCCCGGTTTATCTTTGAACCGGGACTAAACCCCTTTAGTCCCGCCTAGTTGGTCCCGGTTCGGGAACCGGGTCTAAAGGCCCAAATGGACCGGGCCTATTGCCCCGTTTTCCACTAGTGTAGGTATATGTGCATACCTAGTAAACTGAGATAGAGAGAGTATGTTGCATGCATCTTCAGGCACCTCCTTCTGTTTTTTCCAACACCGCCAATTTTTAAATGTATATTCCTGCAAGTTCTAAGAGTTTTTGTTTCAAAACATAAACATGTGACTACGTTTTAGCAAAGACGATTTATTTCAATTAGCAGATTCCTTGAAGATACAAGTGACACCTCGGTGAAAATCAACGGTTCGCGCAATGTGCCAATGCTTAATTTCTTTTACAAAAAGAGTTGGACATAAATCTAGATCGAATGTACCACGCGGGTGAGTCAGCCCAGTAGTTGCCGCGAGTGCGGGTCCCGGCAGATTGCTACATGGCAGTTTTTTCAATAATACAATATCATCCACCGTACATTATAAGATCTTGATGCATTTGCTTCGAAAGATTAAAATTCTCACGTTCGCACAATAAATGCTTTGTTAAGATTTGCTGGGTCGTCTTATGGGAAGAGTGTACTGATCAAATTAACGGCCAGGGCTTGTCAGCGTGCAACGCACGTACATAGCTGCAGAACCGATTCCTTGGTTCTTACTTTCCGGCGGCTATCAGTTAAAAAGAGCTGTGATGTGCAGCCATCATGCATGAGCATCATCGCATACGTAGACATCACCTTGACCAAACCCAAGCTGGCAAACATGCCAGCTCTGGTGCAGTGCTAATTTCACAGTTGAAGAGACGATGACTGGCCGACTGTATCAGGGCCCGGCAGAAGCCATACCGCGTCAGCCTATCGCTGGTTCTCTGCGCTATATAAGCCCATATATACCTGCACTCTCCGTATCTGATATCTCCCATCACTTTCAAACCGCCTCGATCGAGCTATCCCAGCAAAGCACTAGCTAGCTGCTCGGCCAGCCACGCTTTGGGAAGAGCACGCAACGCAACAGTCTGTCGTCTTCCCTAAGCTACTGAACGAATCAATCCATGACGCATATGATTCGGTCATCCTTCCCTGCCGCCGCCGCCGTCGTCGTGGCGGTGCTCTTGTGGCCGTTGGCTGCCGCGCAGCTGAGCACGGGCTACTACGCGAGCATCTGCCCCAACCTGGAAGCCATTGTCAGGAGCTCCGTCAAGCAGTCCATGGCGCAGTCGCAGATCGCCGGGCCCGCAGCGCTCAGGCTCTTCTTCCATGACTGCGCCGTCAAGGTACGCGCGAAACTTCTCTTGGTGCCATGCCATGCATGATGCATGAATCGTCTAGTACGCGACGCGATGATCGGTGGCTGACAAACGCAGTTCGTTTTGTGCAGGGCTGTGATGCATCGATCATGATCGTCAACTCGAACGGCGATGACGAGTGGCGGAACCCCGACAACCAGTCGCTGAAGCCGCCGGGCTTTCAGACGATCCTGGACGCCAAGGCTGCCGTCGACAACGACCCACAGTGCCGTTACAAGGTGTCCTGTGCCGACATTATCGCCCTCGCCGCAAGGGAGGCCGTCTCCCAGGTACTACCTGCTACAAACATCTCGAAATTGACGGCCATGGAATCATGGATGATGGTTTGCGCAAAATCTATGCGTGAAATGTTGCAAACATTCTGTAATTGCAGAGCGGAGGTCCTTACTACCAGGTGGAGCTGGGCAGGTACGACGGGAGGATCTCCACGAAGAGCAGCGTCGTGCTGCCGCACGTCGACTTCAACCTTGACCAGCTCAACTCCTTCTTCTCGGGCTTAGGCCTCTCCCAGACCGACATGATCGCCCTATCAGGTAATTGACCTGAACTCCGTCAAATTCTGATCATGCACACTCACTTTCCCTGCACTCCATTTGCAACACACGCCGACGACCTTCCGAATTAATTGCACTATCAATCACTTGCCTGTTACGTGAATTCAGGTGGCCACACGTTGGGCGCGGCGGACTGCACTTTCTTCCAGAGCAGGATCGGCACGGACCCGACCATGGACTCGGGCTTCGCCGCGCAGCTCCGGAACACCTGCGACGGCCAGACCTTCGCGTTCCTCGACGGCGCCACGCCGGGGGGGTTCGACAACTCCTACTACAAGAACCTGCAGGGCGGCAGGGGCCTCCTGGGCTCCGACCAGGTACTGTACACGGACCTGAGGTCCCGCGGCACCGTGGACTACTACGCGTCCAATCCGGGTACCTTCTTCTATGACTTCACCAACGCCATGATCAAGCTCGGCAGGGTCGGGGTCAAGACGGCTGCCAACGGCGAGATACGCCGCGACTGCCGGACCCCGAATTAATTATAGACTCGTCACCACCGGCCGGTTGCTCATACACACGCACATAAACTGTCCATGCCTTTCGACTGTGATTGTTATAATAAGATCGATCTTGTTTATATGGATTTGATTCGAATTATGGAGCCAAGCAAGGATATCGGTAGCATCACCATCAGTTGGAACACACTGAATGGCACAATCCAGTCATAATAGTGCTTCTTCCTTATAGGTAGAAGCTGCAACCTGCAAATATTGCTCAAAGGATCTGAAAATACAATTCAAAATGTTCTTCAATGCGAGAATGTTATACATAAATAGAAATGATTATCACATATGCAAATTGAAACAACTAGTCACTTACCTGCAACTTGAGATGGCATGGCACAAGGCAGAAGGAGGGCTGTGAGCTTCAGCCTCCTTATTTTCTTATAGCCATATGTTTCTCCACGTAATTATCATGAATGTGAGAAAGCTATCCTATATTTTCCGTCTTATAATCTGCAGTCATATGGTTAGGGAACATACCGGCATAGCACAGGGCTGTAAAAAGAACAGAGAGTGATTATACGACAATCGCATGCATCCCCCGCTTTATTTTTATGCAGTGTTACCAAAATAAGATCTCTATTATACAAGTATAGAATGAAAATACATTATTATAGATGGTGATACACAGAGTCGGCCTAATGAATATGTAGATCTAACACAACCATACAAAATTATACAAGTTCACTATTATACAAGTTGAGTTAACAAATAATTCATAGATGCGAAGTAATCAAAAAAGACCACATTCAGTAGATATACTATCTAAATTACAAGACTACCCTAATAACAAACTAGATAACAAATCAACAGTGCATAGATATATCCAGGGGCGAAGCTCCCCTTTGGGCAAGGCAGGGCAGCCGCCCTACCTTGATTTTTGTGAATACATTTAGATGCACATATTTTTTCTGAATATTTTGAGTGGTCGTGCATCGAAAACAGACTCCGTATGAGAAAATTATGCTTGTTTTAGTGAACATTGTATAAAATCTACTTCGAACTGTAAACATAGACTCGTATTATAGGTTCAATGTATATAACAATGGTTCTATATTTCTATTATAGAGATTTATCATGAATCTTAGTATATGCAGGATAACTTTGTGATATTCATTATTCAAACATGCAGAATTGCAAATTTAGAGATTTCTCGATATTTGAAAGACACATCATAATTTCATCAAAGACATCATCACCTCATTGAGATGGTGAATTGGAAGGGTTTCTTGGCGACAAAGATCATTAAGACCTAGTTGCTCACGATGGATATTTAAAAGTCTTAATCGATAAAATTATTTTTTTTTACAAAAAAGTAAAGCTTTGGCATTGAGGTGACATTATTGATATGTTTTGGGTTCTAGGTATATCAAATATGTCTTTGTTTTCATCGTACTAAGTTATTTTGTTAGAGTCTATATGATGTTCATGCCTTACGACTATTTTAGTATTTGCATCATTTTTTTTAGTTTGCCCTACCTCAAATTTTTTCCGTCATTCGCCACTGGATATATCTAACAAGTTAACTAAATAACAAGTTAACAAATCACCGATTCATTTGAAGGATTGAAGAAACACAAACCGTTGATTTAACAACCTGCTTTGCGAGGGAGCAGCGGCGAGGCCGGTACCTGCTGGGTCGGGAGGCTGTGCATCTCCACTCGCGTCGATGAACAAGACGTGACGACACAGATGCAGCGCGTTACCGACGTGGATGCACATCGCACCTGCGATGCAACACCTCGCCAGAGTTAGCTACGACCATATGCGTCTTTTGGTATAGTTAGCAAGAACAAAAGAGGAAGTAGTCGTTGTTATGGAGAGTGGTGTGTGGTCTGAAGATGGTTGGTCCCCTTTTATAAGGTAGGGTTCAACTAAATGGGCCCTAACAGGCCCTGAACATCGCTCATGGGAACTTGGAAGAAAACCATGTGCGACATTCGAAAACAAAGGATGTCGGAGAAATCGTTTGCGAAAATTTCGCACACATATTAGAAAGCCCGTGCGATGATATAATCTTCACAAACGGTAAATAACAGGAAAATCGCGTGAGAAAAGTACGCACACAAATGTTCTTTTAAATATATATAAATTTACAAACTATACGACACAAAAGAATATTTTATACTTTTACATTATTACATATATATTTAGATCCTAAATCTACCCGTCGTCGGGGATGATGATGATATCGGAAGCACCAGCGGCTATCTCAGTTCGCTCACTATCTTCCTTGCGTTTGTATGCGAAGGACGCCAGGAGCACCTCCAGCACCTTGAGAAACTCATCATCCTCCTCCTCCTCCTCATCGGCCTGCCGTCCTAACACCTTCCACCACTATAGTTGCGGCGACTCGTTTTCATCGCTTGGAGTTGGCGCATCTTCGTCGTTCTTCAGATTTCTTTTGCGTTCGTTGTCGTCGGAGGAACAGCCCAAGTGCTCCTCCTCCACCATCGGAGCCTCTTGCTTGCCACCGGAGCCTCCTACTCTACACGGCAATGCTTTGCATGTGGGTATTGGATCTGGCAGAAAATCCGAGCGGTCTTCTTGATGCGAACCACGACGAAGTGAAGTGCTTGTCTACCATAATGATGGTGTGTGCCGGCACTGCAGCGGCAGGGGCTTTATGTAGGCCGACGGGGAAGCTAACTCGTTGGCGACGCGTGGCTTGCAGGTGGAAGGCGAAGAGGCTACGCATCGATGAAATGGGAGGAGGCAACCTCGGGAAAGATTGACACATGACTTTGCCACGAGCAACTGTTTGTGATAGGGAGAAGAAAAGAGACAGGTCGGAATAAAGGCTAGCCGCAAAGTACTCGCACACGATTCTCCTACCATGACCCGTTTGCGAAAAACTTGTGTATGATGACGGTTTTTTCGAAACCTCCCATATGCTAACTTTTTGTTTTTCGATAAAGGATGCTTTATTACTTTTGATAAGCAATTACATCCAGCCTCTGCATAACCAGGATGCACACAGCCGTTATAGTATCTGGAATCAAAGTATAAAAAAGGCGAAATACATATCGGAACGATGAATCATATAACGCCTAGGGTGATGGTGGTTCTGCTATCCGTAGACTATGCTGCCACCCATGTAGGGAAAAAGTATCCCTCACCGTAGCCTCCAACCGTGTACAGACCTCCGTAAAGAGGTCGCGGTTCTCCACCCGCTGAAGAGGTAACCACGAATAGAGAATACCTGTACATCTGTAGATGACCTGCAACAAGGAACAATTTTTATCGTTAAAAATCTTGTCATTTCTACTTAGCCAAAGCACCCAGATAATTGCTAGCGCCCCCACCCTAAGAAGCAACTTAAACCTTGAATCGATACCGTGAAGCCAGTTGCCAAAGACATTGGACACACTAGTCGGGGGATACAGGGTAGACGCTACTTGGATGACTGACCATATAGATCTAGCAAAATGGCACTGGAAAAACAGGTGTTTAATGGTTTCATCATGATGACAGAAAACACACCTGGAACATCCGTGCCAATTCCGCTTAACAAGATTATCTTTGGTAAGAATAACTGCTCGACGAAGATACCATCCAAATATTTTAATTTTTAATGGTATCTTCATCTTCCAGATTTTCTTATTGTTATCAACTGGTATATCAGAATGTAGGATCGCATTGTATAAAGATTTGACTGAGAAAGTACCATCTACATGAAGATTCCATCTAAATTCATCCGGTTCAGGCGATAGGTGAATATCACCCAGACGGTGAATTAGAGCGTTCCATGTTTGTAGTCTTTGCCCTAGTAAAACCCATCTAAACGTCACATTCGGGGGTGAGGTAGCCATTACGGTGGCAATGGTATCACCTTTGCGACGAACAATACTATACAAAGCAGGATACTGTTCACTTAAGGAAGCATTGTCTAACCAAACATCTTCCCAGAAACGTATCTGTGCTCCATTCTTAATCGAGAAAGTACCATGGCGAAAGAAAACATTCTTTGTCGCCATGAGACCAGCCCAGAAGTGAGAATCACCAGGTTTCCATACCACTTGGGATAATGTCTTCGAGCCTATATACTTTCTCCGAAGAATAGTTTGCCAAATCCCGTCCTCGGTAAGAAGCTTAAAAAGCCATTTACCCAGCAGAGCTGAATTCTTGACCTTCAGGTCATGAACTCCAAGCCCCCCTTGATCTTTGGGACTGCAAACTATGCTCCATTTCACTAGTCGGTATTTCTTTTTCTCACTGTCCCCTTGCCAAAAGAATCTGGATCGATAATAATCGAGTTTATGCAGAATTCCTTTCGGTAGCAGAAAGAATGATAACATATATAGTACCATATTTGTAAGTACTGAATTAATGAGTACCAATCTTCCTCCTAGAGACAGCAATTTACCTTTCCAACTACTAAGGCGTTTTTGCAATCTTTCTTCCACAATTTTCCATTCTGCAATTGTAAGTCTCCGATAATGAATCGGAATACCCAAATAGCGTATAGGAAATTGGCCTTGCCCACAACCAAACAACTCTGTATATAGAGTCATATCGTTTTGGGCCTCACCGAAACAGAACAATTCACTTTTATGGAAATTGATTTTTAATCCCGACAACTGCTCGAACGCCGCCAAAATTAATTTCAGGTTGTGAGCCTTTTCGAGATCATGATCCATAAAAATAATTGTATCATCGGCATATTGAAGGATAGATAAACCCCCATCAACCAGATGTGGGATCACACCTTCAATCTGACCATCAGACTTAGCCCGCTCTATGAGTATCGCTAACATATTCGCTACAATGTTAAACAACATTGGTGATAACGGATCCCCTTGGCGTAACCCTTTTCGTGTTTGGAAATAGTGTCTTGTGTCATCATTAACCCGAATTGCCACACTACCTCCATACACAAAGTCATGAATTAGAGTACGCCACTCTGGAGAAAAACCTTTCATCCTGAGTGTCTGTTGTAAGAAAGACCATTTGACCTTATCGTAAGCCTTTTCGAAATCTAATTTTAAAATAACCCCATTCAATTTCTTAGAATGCATTTCATGTACCGTTTCGTGCAAAACAGCCACTCCATCAAGGATGTTCCTTCCTTGCATGAAAGCGGTCTGTGATGGCTGAACGACATGATCCGCAACCGTATTCAGTCTAATGGTGACCACTTTCGTGAAAATCTTGAAACTGACATTTAAGAGGCAAATAGGTCTATATTGTTGAATCCTTTCTGCCTCATTAACCTTCGGTAACAAGATTACTTCACCAAAATTTAGACGAAATAATTCTAGTTGTCCTCTGTGTAACGCACTGAACAAATCTAGGAGGTCCGATTTAATAGTATCCCAAAAAGTTTGATAAAACTCCGCTGGAAAAGTTTGCTAACTTTTTGTTACGATGTACAAACATTTTCCGTGTGGGTTCTATCCGTCCATGGAACTGCCTGAAGCCCACGCATACGGTTCATGTTTTGGAACGTCAGCGTTGGTTCTCACCACACACAGAAATCATTTTTCATGTTCCACGGTGTTCTTAAAAGGCCCGATCTATACTAGTGCGGATGCTCTGCGCTCGATATTTACACATAAAAAATCAGGCCATTACTATACTAGTATTTTCACCTATCTTATCACTCCCTCAATATGAAGAGGGTCCTGGAATACTATACATTTCAGTGATCTTCCACAACAACAACAAAAAATGAAACAATGTCTAGAAGAAACTACTGATATAGTAGAAGCGGGACTTGGCGTGACAATTCCAAAAATTCATTCCGAATAGAGAATGAACTCTGGTCATTGGGGTGCGTCACTGCGATCCCAACCACTGGGCTATTCTCCCATCATCGATCTTCCAAAAAAACTATACGGGAACACCATGACCATCAACAATTCGATGCTATATTCGAAAGTGGGGATTAGACAATATGGCGAAGCCAACATCGTCCTAGATGATCTAGGATGTGAGGTGGCTTTCAGATACCACTTCCTCAAGACCTTCAATTCCTCCGAATGGATCCATGACTCAAGTTCGTGCCAAAGGTCTACAACGTGAGTGCGGCATCCCTCGATGATGGCCGCCGGGTCCAATGAGTTGCCTCAGCTTGAATTGTCGTGGTTGCGGGAATGCTACGATAATTCGAGAGCTCAATGTCTTAGTTAAAACACACGTTCCTAAGTTGTTGTTTTTATGCGATGCCCGTCAAAAAGTGAGCGAGTAGCAAAACTGAAGAATCGACTAGGCTTTGGTTGCTGGTTGTGATAGCGAAGGGTTGAGTGGAGGGCTGGCTCTGTTCTGACATGAGAGTGTAGATGTTGAATTCAAGGAGGTAAATAACAGATTCATCCATGTATACCTAAAACTATCATCAATAGAGCCCATGTGGCAGGCCATATTTGTGTATGGGGAACCAAGAACGGAAAACAGGCATCGTGTGTGGAGTTCTTTATGTGATCTCAAGGCATCAACAACACTACCATGGTGTGTAATTGGGGACTTCAATGAGTCTCTTTGGCAACAAGAACACTTATCGATTTTTCCAAGACCGGAGAACCAAATGGCAGCCTTCCGCGATGCATTGATGATATGTGGACTGAAGGATTTGGGATTCACCGGATTACCTTTCACTTTCGATAATCAAAGAAGTGGTAGAAATAATGTTCGGGTTCAGTTGGACAGAGCTGTTGCGGATGACAGATGGAGAGACATATTTACGGATGCATCGGTGGTGCATTTGGTCTCTCCTTGTTCGGATCATGCACCGATCATGGTTCAGCTAAATCAGGAAAAGCAAATGCCGCAGGGGAGGGGATGCTTGCGTTATGAGATTCTGTGGGAGCGTGATCATGCGCTCCCTGAGGTGATAAAAAATGCATGGACCAGGCTGCGTACTAAATCTGATATGGGTGATGTCCATGCAGTTCTGGAACAAGTGATGAATATTTTGCACAAATGGGGATGTAAGAAATTTGGGAAGGTTATGCGCCAACTGACACAATCGAGAAGGAAGTTGGAGAATTTGATGGCGTGCGATGCTTCAAGGGAGGAGATTAGAGAAACTATGGATATGATGAATGAGCTCTTATATAGAGAGGAGATGCTATGGCTCCAGAGGTCGCGCATTATGTGGTTAAAGGAGAGTGATCGAAATACCCGGTTTTTCCATAATAAGGCAGTATGGCGGGCTCAAAAGAACAAGATAGTATCCTTGAAAGACCAAGATGGAGTGGTTAAGGATACTCCTATTGACATGGAAAGAATGACTCGTACTTATTTCCAATCAGTGTATACTCGTGATCCAACCTTGGACGCGAATCCAGTAGTCAGCCTGTTTGAGAGCCAGATTTCCGAGGATATGAATGAGCAATTGTGTAAACCTTTCATTGATAAGGAGGTCTCTGATGCTGTCTTTCAGATTGGACCGCTGAAAGTTCCGGGACCTGATGGGTTTCCTGCAAGGTTTTTTCAAGGGAATTGGGGAGTTTTGAAAGAAGAAATAATACAAGTTGTGAAGTTGTTTTTTGATATTGGTGTTATGCCACATGGGGTCAATGACACATCCATCGTGTTAATTCCGAAGGTGGATAATCCGAGTGAGCTAAAGGACTTCCGTCCAATCAGTATGTGCAACGTTATTTATAAAATAATCTCTAAGTGCCTGGTGAATAGACTTAGACCCCTTCTTGGTGATGTGATCTTGGAGAACCAAAGTGCGTTCATGCCTGGACGTCTTATTACAGACAATGCATTGTTGGCCTTTGAGTGTTTGCATTATTTGAAGCATGGAGCGAAGGCAAATAATTTTTTTTACGCTTATAAGTTGAATTTGTCAAAAGCTTATGACAGAGGTGATGCATAAAATGGGCTTCTCTTATCGGTGGATACATTGGATAATGTTGTGTGTGACCACGGTGAGGTATTCTGTTAAATTCAATGGAACTCTATTGGAAGCGTTCTCCCCCACACGAGGCTCACGTCAGGGTGACCCTTTATCCCCTTTCTTATTCTTTTTTGTTGTTGATGGTCTCTCTGCTCTTTTAAGATCAGAGGTGGATGCATGTGGGTCCACTAGGTTTTCCCACCTCCTTTTCGCTGATGACACGCTTTTATTTTTCTAAGCGGATGATGTACAAGCGGAGCGAGTCAAACACATCATTTACACATATGCTTCAAGTACTGGACAGCTAATAAATCCAGCCAAGTGTTCTATTTATTTCAGCAATCTATGTCCAGTGGAGATCCAAGAGGACGTACGGCTCAAGTTAAATATTTAGAGGGGGAAGTTTGAGGATAAATACTTGGGCTTACCGACCCCGGAAGGAAGGATGAATCGAGGCAAGTTTTAGAACTTACAAGCTAAATTGAGCAAACGAATTCTATTGTGGGGCGATTTATCTCAAGGTGGAAAGAAAGTTATGATCAAAGCTATTGCTCAAGCTCTGCCAACATATATTATGGGTGCTTTCAAGCTTCCCATGTCCGTATGCGATGATTTGGCGAGGTTAATACGGAATTTCTGGTGGGGTGCTGATCGTGGGAAGAGGAAAACCCACTGGATGAGTTGGGAGAATATGATGAGGTCAAAAAACGAAGGAGGCATTGGTTTCCGAGATATGCGTATTTTTAATCAAGCTCTACTTGCACGACAGGCGTGGCGGTTAATTGACAGACCTGACAATTTATGTGCAGGTGTGCTCAAGGCAAAATATTAACCTCAAGGTAACATTGTTGATACGGTGTTCACTAGGAACCCATCATCAACGGGGACTGCTATTTCTTACGGGCTTGAGCTGCTTACGAAATGCATAATTTGGAGCATCAGAAATGGACAGTCCGTATGTATGTGGAGAGATAACTGGATTCCCCGTGATAATATGCTAAAATCCATTGGTCATAGGGGGCGATCAAGGTTGAACCGGGTCTCTAGCTTACTGGATACAAACGGTGTTTGGAAAGAAGAGCTAGTCAGGAAAAACTTTTCACCTATTGATACAACGATCATCCTAAAAGTTAAAACATCTCCTAGCCGAGGTGAGGATTTTCTTGCATGACAACCTGAAAGAAATGGTGTGTTCAGTGTGAGAAGTGTGTATAAATTGGGACTGTCCCTCATGCAACAAGAGAATGCAGGGCAGTGTCGAGCAATGCACCGGTTGGAGATAAGGCGATATGGAAACTAATATGGAGAAGTCAGGTTCCTCTAAAAGTTCGAATTTTTGCCTGGAAGGCAGTACATGGGGCACTTGCCACCGATGAGAATAAACGGAGACGACACATGCATGTCACTAGGATGTGTCTTGTTTGTGGTCAGGAACCAGAAGACACGGCTCACATGTTATTCAGGTGCCAACATGCAGTAACACTTTGGCAAGCCATGAATGAGGTGTGGTCGATTCCTAGTGTTGATCAGAGCACCGGACCAAGGGAAATGTGGCTGGAAGATCTACTCTTGCCACCGCCAAAGGATGAATTTGACAAAACCCTGATGATTATTTGGAGAATATGGTTTGTTTGGAATGAGATCACACATGAGATAAACCCATGCCGAAAATAGAAGGGTCAAGAAGATTCCTATGCAGCTATGTTACATCACTAGCTAATATCAGGCAAACACAGGTTGAGGAAATATTGAAAGGTAAATCGCCTATCTATCAATCTAGTCTGACAGTAAGAAACCAAGTGGAGGTTACAGACACGCCGTCGGCTAGCACCAGTCTGTGGAGCAGGCCACCTGAGGGAGTCGTGAAGCTCAACGTGGATGGCTCGTTCATGCAACAT
Source organism: Lolium rigidum (assembly GCF_022539505.1). Classification (NCBI taxonomy): domain Eukaryota; kingdom Viridiplantae; phylum Streptophyta; class Magnoliopsida; order Poales; family Poaceae; genus Lolium; species Lolium rigidum. Next base: position 362,383,163 of record NC_061508.1, on the reverse strand, counting down.
GACGGCTCAGCTGGAGGGGGGATGATTCTCAGAAGGCATGACGGGTTAATTATCCCGTCGGCTTCCATATCTCTGCATGCGTGTTGTTCACACCATTGGAGGCAGAGCTGCGTGCATTCATGGAAGGAGTGGTCTTGGCGAAGGAGTGGTCCGAAGAACCGATCCTTGTTGAAACTGACAACATTGAAGTTATTCGGATGACTGGCAGCAAGGAGAGGGATATGTCTGAGCTGGAACAACTCGTTGCTGAAGCAAAGGATCTCATAATTTCAGATAGGATAGCCAAGATTTCAAAAGTTCCACCTTCTGAAAATAAGGCTAGTCATGAGTTAGCTAGTTTTGGTAGACTGTATGGCCGTTCGTCCGTATGGTTTGGGTCTGGGCCAAAAGCTCTTCTGGATGCCCTCTGAAGGGATTGTAATGCTACTATTTTTAATTAATACAATCTACCCATCAACAAGAGAGTTCAAGTCTGGAAGCAAGCATCAAGAAGAAGGAGCTGAAGCTAACCAGGGCAGTACTACCGCTCCTTGTATCTCAGAACTGAACTACCTCCATTGCTGCTCCTCTACCGCCTTGCTCCAGGCCCGGTAATACCGGCCTCACCACTGGCCCACTATCTCATAAGAGCATCTCTAGCCACGTTTCCAAAGCATCCCTCGAAGATTTTTGGGGTGCGCCGGATATTTTTTGGCTTCAGTCACGCGTCTCAAACGCCCTTCCGTCCGGCGTGGCCCAATACGTTGTCCGGCGCCCCGAACCCGCTTCGGACGCGCCGGACAGAGCGCGAAATGAAGCGGGTCTAACGCGTCATTGACACAAGAACGACGCCCAACCGTCACCTACCTCGGGTCGGAAGTTATTAGCGTGAGCGACTATGCAGTTGCCAGGAAGGGGAACCACCGGAGTGACAACCGCGTCGATCGACGCGTGAACCGCTGGAATGGAGCGCAAAATCCGCGGAAGAGCAACCGCAACCCTCTTCGATATCTACCAGGACATTCATCCCCTCTCAATAAGACCTCTACGTCTGCGAATTCGGATCTCCAGCCGGCCGGCGCCCTTTATCTCTACGACTGAGCAACCTCTCTTCTCCATGAGCAACCTCTCTTTGTCATCGGACTCTGATAGCGAGGGGAAGCCGCCGGGATGGCACCATTGGTGGGTAAGAAGTTCCACGCCTAGCAGCTCTAGCTCCCCGCCGATAGACGGTCAGGAGGAGGAGGGGGAGGCCGTCACCGACGATGGCCATGAGGAGAACGAGGAAGAGGAAGAGGACAATGATGCCAGGTGGAGATGGATGAAGACAAAGGAGGCGGCTGAGGAGGCGGCGGCAAAGAAGGAGGCAAGAGCCCAGGCGAGGGCAAAGGCGGAGGCGCATCCGGCGTGCACCAAGGACGACGAAGACGAAGACACCAAGGACTACTCGTCGGAGGGGGGACACAAGCTCTTCGGACGAGTCGAATGCCACTACCTCTTTGGAAGAGGTGACGAGCAGGAAGCGCCTCCGTGAGGACGAAGAGGCGGGACCATCAAAGAAGAAGTATCTTAGTTCAAAAATTAATCTGAACATATTTTTTTCGTAGTTTTTATGTTTAATTTGTTTCAACATGTTGCACTATTTTGAAAATGTCGATTCTACCTACAAATTCCTTCTATTTATTGAAATGAAAATGCAAAAAAGAGTATTTTAATGCTTGGGGGCGCGTTTAGGGGCCACGGCTGGGCAGCGACGCGCCCCAAACACGACATGAAGCGGAGACGTCTCCAAACACTCGATTCGGCACCGTTTAGAAGAGGTTTAGGGGATGCAACTGAAAATGCTCTAGACATTGCGCCGGTACTTTTTTCCGAAAAGGGGCAGAGCCCAGCCTCTGCATCGAAACGATGCATACGGCCTTTATTAATAAAGCGAAGTTCAGCAGTAGTATAGCAGTCTTACATCACATAAAAGGTAAGGTTGAGACAAGTATCAACCATTTAAACATGAAAAACAGTATCATCTTAAACATCTCGGAGTCTACTAGTGTGCCGCCACCCAGTAGCCTGGAAAAAGAAGTCCTGAGTAACCGTTAGCAGACGGTTGCACCCAGTAGCCATATTCTCCCGCTGATCTTCCGGTAGAAGCAGCGCCCATTGCTGAATCCAGTGAGTTGCACGTCGAATTACCTGCAAAAAATTAGTTCCCGTTTGTTTGTTAAAGATAATGCCATTTCTAGTTGTCCATATAGACCAACATACAGCTGAAATGCCAATCCGTATTCTTGCTTTATCCTGTTTATTAACTCCATTAAGCCAATTCCCAAACATATTGGTAACATTAGCCGGAGGAGGCAAATTATAAGTTAAATATATCATGCGCCAAATAATCTTAACAAAAGGACAATCTATAAAGAGGTGTTGTACAGTTTCTGATTCATTACAAAAACAACACTTTGTACACCCTTTCCAATTTCTTTTAATTAAGTTATCCTTAGTCAGTAGTACTTTGCTATTAAGAAACCACATGAAGATTTTGATTTTTAACGGGATTTTTAACTTCCACAAATACTTCCGCAGAAAGACTACCGCCGTCCAACCAACTTCGAAGCCTTTGGTGGTACGGTCGCTCTAGTAGGTGGTACTACAATTCGACCGGCACTTCCGTCTATATGAGCGGCACTACCACTTAAGCGCCACGGGAACTTGTTAATGAGCTGGCCTGGTACATGTATCTCATCTTTACCACTTTTTATGCCTAAACTACCCATAGCTCCTGGTTTCCTATATACAGGCCGGTACCCTCCTTTTGGATACCCTAGATAAGATTTAAGATTAGAATTGGGCATGTGCTCATCTATCATCACTACTATGGGGTTCAAGACCTGATCTCTTTAGCTACAAACTATTGAGTTGTATCAAGACCCTCTTTGTGTGATTGGTCTCTCTCTCTCATGTGATTTTAGTAGCGGATGCGGAGTCTCTCGCGTGACCAAGATCTTACCTAACTACTACTTTGTCACAAGAGACTACCAATTGCATACCGATCTCTCCCTTTGAGATTCTACCTACGGTCTCTTCCTTGAGTAATTCTATCAGGACGGTGATTTAGGCCGTTGAGAGCAAACCGAAATTGTATCGAGTTGGAAATCATTTTAAAAGGTAACCCCATGATCACCACTAGGGGTTTACTCGTATAAACCAAACTCAAGAATGACATCGTTAGTGGAAACCAGTAGAAAACATCACCAACAAGTGATGCAGAAATACCAACATAAAAAAGCTAACATGTTTCCTCGGTACACCATATGATATTGCCGCATAGATAGTACCTAAGGAGTAAACACATTTGTGGCATGTTTGATTCGTAAGATTTTTAGAACACATATTGGAATGTCATGTTCAGTTGAATACTACATGATTTGAAACATACAAGATTTTTTTTTCAAGTAGTGTTTGATTCACATGAAAGTCAAAGGAATTGTAACATGAGGTTTCAGTGGATGGAAATTTTCCTCCGAAATGTAGTACAATGCAATCCTATAGGAAAAGTTTCTATGCATTTCTATGGATTCAATCCTACAAATCAAACGGAGCACATAGGAAAATTTTCTAAGAATGAAAATCCTACAAAATTTCTATAGGATTCCTTTGAATCAAACAAGCTCTTCGTGGATGTATGTACATGGATAACAAGATGACCTTGAAATGGCTTGAGAGACGGTGCGGCGTATGTGGGCCTGGTCACCAGCAACACAAACCACCACATGTAAAGGATTGGAAGCCCCCTCAACTTCATTGGAATGGCCACCTGGTGGTGCTCACCGGTAATGGGCCCCAAACAAAGTCCTCTGCCCACATCTAGCCAAATGAGGAAGAGACCGTGTAGACAATTGAGCATGTCGTGGTTGTCGGCTACGCTGGAGCGGCGTAATGGAAAAAACGCACAACAGAGATACGGTTGGGAGGGGTTGATGCAGAGCTTATGAGGATCGGATACTATTTTTAAAAAACAGGATTGTACTAATTAATCTCCTTAGAGTAACTGAACCAATCAGACATGGCACGGTGTGCTTGGACTAGAACACCATCAGCATTATTTCCAACATAGCTATTTTTCAGTTGGCAACGAGAAAGCATTAAACACAAGGCCACACACCGCAACAACACACACCACAATAAAACACCAAACAACAGAACGCAGCGTTCCAGCGGCCGAACAGAGCCAACAGGAACACACAGCAAATATAAGGTGTTGAATGGTGTTTTTTGCGCATCATTATTCATTCCATTAGGCATTAGTGGTAGTAGCCACCCCCTTGGGAAGACGAGGCACGAGCACCTGCATAGCCAACTTTGATTCCGCGAGGCTGCAAAAGTTAAGATCAATTCAGTTCAGACATAGGGTTGGCAACAGATCACTGAAATGAAAGCAGCAACAAAACTTATGTTTTCTCGTAAAAGCTCAAGAGAAAACCCATGCTATAAGCATAGGTTCTAGTTGGAGAAATGACACTCGCTGCTATTGAAATATTGCTTTTTTTTTGTGCTTGACAAGTCTTGTTGTCTATATTAGGCTATCAGGGAAAGTGTCCGGATTTCCGCAAGGTGGGGAGGCACAAATTAAGGAACAGAGCATATGCACACTATAACTTGTAATGTGGACAAAAGGTATCCTTGCTTCCTCTCATGGAAATTTTTATGGTACAACCATCTTGTTTAAAAATGTATGGTTAAATAGTTTTTTAGTATTTAGGGTTACTTAGATATTTCACGCAGGAAACATGCCAGGCCCGACATTCCGGCATCTCCTGCTAGGCAAGCACAATTGTCTGTGGATGTGGCATTTTGGCTTATTAGGAAAAATAAAATTTTAACCCAATTCAAAATGTTAAAAAAAATCAAATAAAGTTTCTTTAGTGTGCATCAGAGCATCCTATGTTAGCTCACAAAAGTTTTGCATGAAAAAACATTTTGTGTGACCTATGCAAAAAAAGACAAATAAATGTTCCGTGAAAAACATTTTTGGAGCACCAGAAATTGTGTTTTTTGCACAGGCGACAAATTATAATATTTTCTCGAGACACTGTGTGAAGGCATAAAATTTGTGGAAGTAAAATATGTTTTTCTAGCAATAGGTGCATCTACACCTATGAGCCAAAATGGATTTCTCCATTGTCCGCCAGTTGTACGAACACCATCTATATGCTCATTGCTCACTGAGCAAGCAACATTTATGATTGACTTTCGAAATTTTACCTCAGGTTCATCAAACAAACCGTCCTGAATTTTCTTGCATATTGCTCCAGCAGTCTTAACGAAAGCCTGCATTTGAAATGGCGTGAGAAAATCCTACAGAGAAATGGCTTGAAACACATTCGACATACATCAATCATCACCTCCTCAGCATTTTGCGCAGTTTTCGCAGATGTCTCCATAAAGATCAAGCCATGCTCCTTTGCAAAGTTCTCACCCTCAGCATAGCTCACGGCACGTCTTTCAGATAGATCACATTTGTTTCCAACTAGCGTTATTGTGATCATGCCCTTGATTGCAAAATTCATTACATCTTCCGCCAGCTCGCGAGATGATTAAAGGTTTCCCTCCTAAATGTCATTATAACACAAACACCATGGAGAAGTTCAGGAAAACATCCACTTCGATGCTTCATGCAACAGGGTAGCTTTCAGTATACTAGATGATCCGTTGCGCTATCGCGCAAATGGCAGAATCTAACCTATAAATTTTAGCTTATTTTAATATTAAGAATTATTTTGGAATTTAGCTGACTTAGTATAACTGTAGACGCACCATTTCATCGAGGCGTTGCATTAAGATATGACAATTTAGTAGTCTGGGGAGCGGTGTTTTGGCACATGGGATCATTGATCCTTTTATTTTAAAATGCATCTTAGATACATTTTGAAATATTAAAAAAACTGAAACAAAAAATCCGTACGTACATCTTCACATTCTACACGGCTACAAAGTTGCTTCATGAAAATTCGACTTGTTTGTGACGTGTGTAAAAAAGACAAAATTCCGTGCTAAACTAAAAGCTTGTCACAACATAAATTTTCTCTTTTTTATATAGATCACACAAAAAAATCGGTTTTTCTCGAAACTTGACGAAGCAACATATATTATGGACATGTATATGTAGAAATATTTGCCAAATTTTTTTGACACTTAGAAATATATTTTCTTGGTAGGGGGAGCATACGCACCCGAGAGCCAAATTGAATTTACGAATTTAGTACAATTTCACACTGTTTTTTTTAGCTTTTATACTTTTGTACATGCTCCCGCATCAAATTATGGTTATTGTATCTAAAGACGTAACATCATGAAAAGAATCATAAAAGGATAACCATTAATTCCAAGAAAAATATTTCTACTTATTGTGAGTAGCAAAACAAGTTTGGTTCGAGATTTTGAGCCCCTTAACAGAACCAGAAACTATTGTAAATATTTGCCTCACGTAAATAATTTCCACCACTATTCTCAGTTGGTACCGCTCATCCCATTGTGATTTGCATCAATGGGCCAACCTCTTCCTCTTAACCTATCATATCCCTACCCCTCCGTGTTGATCCGCTACACCTCCCTCCATTCCCCTACCTTATCCCACCTAATCCGTTGACCAAGTACTATATCACAACCATCCACACCACCAACCACAGTCACCCACGCCATCAGCCTTTTGTTGCTCGCCCCAAAATTTACTTAACACTTGATAGAGTTCAAAATAGATTTACCATTTAAGAATTCTAAGACAATATGGTGTCATTCCCGAATTCTAACATAATACATTTAGAGAAATAATAGAAAATCCTAAAACCCGTTGCACCGCTGGCGCAAAAGGGCGAAGCGAGACAATATTCAAGTCATATGTTTTATAATAACTTACTTTAAATTAGCTCGTTACTTGATCTAAATAGCCATTCCCTTACTTTAGTTTTATTTTATTCTTTATCTCCCATTGCAGGCAAAGACAAAAACCAGACAATATTGCAACCATAAGTTTTATCCATGATATTATATATGCTTGAGATTTATATCTAAGCCATATGCAGACACACATTGAGCATAATATGTAGGCCATGATTGAAGAAGATATGATTGCTTCCACCAACTTACATGTCAATAACACTACAATCTGTGTACCTTATGAAGAAAGCGGAAGTTGATCAAAAGATTGAAATAAACAAAATGTTGCCGGCGGGTGACTTTTCAAGAACCCTCCCCTATCCGATAAGGTTCTACTTAGAAAAGCATGCATAGTTACCACATGAGGTTGATTCCACAACATAGAAGATAAACATCGCGAAGGCAGATAGGTAGGGCATCACATTATCTTAACAGCGTAGGAAACAACCCATAGTTGAAGCAGCGCACAACAAGGCACCGGCGCAGACACAAGCGAGAAAATATTGTACCATAAGTAGCGAGCAGAGACATCTGAATGCTATATTATTTTCTGTACATGGAAATACATACAAACCATGGATACCAGTATCATGCAGTAAGAGCTTCACTAAATATTTTTCAATGCATAGGAGTCCTAAGCAATCTATTTTATGAACACATAAAAAACTCAATTATGGTTTCAGTGGCACAACATGTAGACGTCGGCCACCTCTACATCTCTCAACAAATCCCAAATGGCATCTGTGATGATACAGGTTTGTGAGCAAGTATCCTGAAGCATCGCAGATTCACCGGGCTGTACTCGTAATTATTTACATGTTTTTGCTGACTGAGAAAAAGCATACCATTTGCTCTTCTTGAGCAGCAAATCTAAAAGATCAGCATTTGGACAATCCCTTATCATGACTGCATCGATATAGCCATCTGAGGCAGGCATGAACTTCTGCAGTATCGTCCCCAATTCATCATGTGAACCAAACCTGAAAGAAATCAATAAGAACTTGTTACTGAATTGTGTGAGGCATTACTTCCCAAAGATTTCAAGCTGCTGAGTTAAATACGAATATACAAACATATGTTCACAAATTTATAAAAGCTTTCTATCTTGGGAAGTGATGAGATGATTCCTTTGATTCTTTTGTGACATGCAACACACTTCCATATGCACTCCAACTCCATTGTATGAAGGGGCAGTATAATTATTGTCCAACACTGGGAAACAATGGAGATAAGGCATCTGCACCATGATAACAATAGAAGGTCAAGCTTTCAAATTATTGTTCCCAATATATTTAAAATGTTTCAGTAAGATTAATACTTTTAACAGAGAACATGAGCTCTCTTTTTAGTAAGAAAGGCATCATTCCATCCAAATTTGCACCTCTCCTTTTGCATCTGTGCCAACCATCAAACAATAATCTGAACAATAAACACTGAGAACACCACACAACCTAAACATGAATCAAAAATTCCATAGGCTGCCCAACTAAGAGACAGGAGGGAGATGGTATACCTAGGGAAAAGTTCGAGATGGCAAGGTTGCTGGCAAGATCACCAAACTCTGGCCGAGGATACCGCACTGCAAGGTGAGCCATTGCTGCAAGAATGCCAGAAGGCCCCACCATCTCCTCATCGTGCACTGCCGCAAAACATATCGCTGACATCTACTGGCCATTCACCTGAGTGAGGGAATGAGATAGTGGAGCACCAAGTCCTCATAATTAATCTATAATAATCATGGATAGTAATCTTTTATTAGTAAGATAACATCAAGAATACACATTAAATAACTATATATATACAATTGCATAATCCCCAAAACTGCGCCTCTGATTTAGCATTTGGATCAACCACCAAACACCAATTTGATGTGTAAGATCAAACAAATTGATGTACCAACCAAGTATAGTAAAATCCGTGATTGCACACAAAATCAAAGAGGAGATAAGAAGGATTTATTTTTCTGACATGGTTTCCTACAATCGTAATATATTAGGTTCCTGGCCCTCCTAAAGAACCTAGTCATTCAACACAAAAAATTTCATTCATGCATATTTTAGCATTACTAAGGGCATGGATGTATATCTGATTATCTGAATACAAGGGGCCACAAAAACTAATATATTACGATTGTAGGAAACCATGTCAGAAAAATAAATAGAAACAACAAAGTCTGGAAACCTATGATCACTGTCATTTCTGATATCTTGATTAAAAGTGAGCAGTAATTTTCCAGCTATGCATCAAATGCAAGAAATTGACAATATGAAGCAATATCGATGTTAAGAATTGTTATCACCAGATTTTGGCCAAATCAGGAGGTAGGCCGTAAGAGAGATGGGCTTGGAAGATTACACGTGGAAAATCTCTGAAGCGGCTTTGCACGAGGAATTTGGGCTGGATTGCCCGTGTATCTTTAATTATAGTAGATTGTATCTTAGATTAAAAGTTAGAGTTTGTCTCGTACACGGTGGGGATTTTCCCACGTTAGAAAGTCCCCTGGACTATAAATATGTATCTAGGGTTTATGAAATAAACAACAACACACGTTCACCCCAAACAAACCAATCTCGGCGCATCGCCAACTCCTTCGTCTCGAGGGTTTCTATCCGGTAAGCGACATGCTGCCCAGATCGCATCTTGCGATCTAGGCAACACAAGCTCCACGTTGTTCATGCGTTGCTCGTACTGAAGCGTTTTTGATGGCGAGCAACGTAGTTATCATAGATGTGTTAGGGTTAGCATTGTTCTTCGTTTAAACATGCTAACGTAGTGCAACCCTTGCATGTCTAGCCGCCCTCGCACCTATCTCAGGTGTGGGGGCGGCACCCCGCTTGATCATTATTTAGTAGATCTGATCCGTTACGATTGCTCCTTGTTCTACAAGGATTAGTTTAATATCCGCAATAGTTAGGCCTTACAAAGGGGGAGGATCCAGCGGCACGTAGGGTGTCGTTCGCAAGTCCTAAACAGGATGTTCCGGGGATCAACTTCGTGTTGGTTTTTAGGCCTTGTTTAGGATCGGCTTACGATCACCGTGCGTGGCCGCGAGGCCCAACCTGGAGTAGGATGATCCGATTATGCGGTGAAAACCCTAAATCGTCGTAGATCTCATTAGCTTTATCTTGATCAAGCAGGACCACCATATATTCGTGCACCCCGTACGAATCATGGGTGGATCGGCTCCTTGAGCCGATTCACGAGATAACCCGAGAGCCGATCGAGGCTCGTATTTAATGTTTACGTGTATGCCATGCAGGAAACTAAGCGAGGCATCTCCATCACCTTCCTGACCAGGTATAGGTCAGGTGGCACGCCCTTGCAATTCGCATCGGACGTGTGACCGGAAGAGCTTTGCGGGCCGTCGCTCGGAGGGGTCTCAGCCAGCCGCAGCTCTAGGCTCTTCCCGGCTCTACCGTGTTGACGGTCGCTGCCCGCCGGTGGGTTTTGGCAGTCAACACATTCTGGCACGCCCGGTGGGACAATCGTCTACATCAACCACATCGCCATCTACATCTGAGATGGCGGACGGCACGCCAGTCACGTACGAGGATCTGACGGAAGAGCTCAAGAAGAAGTATGACGAGATCAAAGTCATCCTCGAAGCCGACCTCATCGGCTCTTTTCACAGAACCCGTTCCCATGGCATCAGATGGAAAGGGTTCTCACCACAAGGTGCACTCGATGGGATAGACCTCTCCGCCCGTCGGAGGAACGCACCAGGTCCCTGCGGCAGGAGATCAACTACTTGGTGGCTCACTCGCTACACCGCCACTCTGAGAACCTGGTAAACACGTTGGAGCGTGTCGCTCTTCGCGTGATCCAGGAGATCATGAGGCACCAGTACTCGCCGTCAGGACCAGCTCTCGGGACGCATCAAGGAGAGTTGCCACTCCAGTCCCGTCCACCGCTGCCATTTGCGTTGGCAGCACCAGAAGTGCCGGCTACACCGGCATTCGTCGTCTACAAGATTGGTGGTGACCCTAGTGACTACCAGTTCTTGCCGGAGGCGCCAAAGGAGATTCCCCACGGGTACGCGTGCACGTATGTGCCGGATTGTGGCAACTGGGCACTCACGAACCAGGCCACAACATCAGGGACTCCGGCGAAGACAGGAGGGACGTCAGCGACAGATCTCGAGAAGCAGATGTGGCTAACCAAGTACGCCACCCCGACGAACCTCCAGAGCCCAGCTCCTGCAGTTGGCTCAGAGCTGGAGAAGCAAACATGGCTGGCTAAGTACGCCACCCCGGCGAATCTTCAGAGTGCAACTCCTGCAGCCAGCACGACGGATCAGATCGGTACCATACCGAGAGACCAGTTCGGCATGGTGCCGAAAAGGAGGGCAATCGGCTATTCCAAGCCGTACCCCGACAAGTACGAGATGATCCCGCTGCCACCTAAATATCGGCTCCCCGATTTCTCCAAATTCGGTGGATCGGATGGCTCCAGCTCCATCGAGCACGTCGGCCGATATTTGGCGCAACTAGGACCGGCTTCAGTGTCGGATCAGCTACGCGTGAGGCTCTTCTCACAGTCCCTCACGGGATCGGCTTTTGGATGGTACACCTCATTGCCACCAGACTCCATCCGGACTTGGAAGCAGTTGGAAGAGCAGTTCCGTATGCAATACCATTCAGAAGCTTCCGAGTCTGGCCTTGCCGATCTAGCACAACTACGTCAGAAGCGCGGAGAAACTGTGATAGAATACATCCAGCGCTTCAGGAATCTTAGGAACCGATGTTATTCGGTTCGTATAACTGAAAAAGAAGCAGTCGAGTTGGCAGTAGCAGGCCTTGCAACACAGCTCAAGGACATGGCCTCCCAAGCAGATTATCCCTCATTGGCGCACATGGTTCAGAAACTATCAGCATATGAACAGCGCCACCCGGACCTGTACCAGGACAAGTTCAAGCGTGCAGTAGTCCTGGTCGATGCAGAGGAAGACGAAGTTCCTGCGGGAGACCAAGAAGTATCAGTAGCTGAATGGACTCGGGGAGGAACCCCCGTGTCATGCAAATGGGTAAAGCCGCCAGGCCCGCCCAGGGGGTTTGACTTTGACGTGACCAAGACTGAGCAAATCTTTGACCTCCTACTCAAGGAAAAGCAGTTGAAGATACCTGAAGGTCTCAAATTCCCCACGGCGCAAGAGCTGAATGGAAAGCCCTACTGCAAATGGCACAACTCGCTCTCCCATGCCACCAACGACTGCAGGGTATGGCGTCAGCACATCCAAGCGGCGATAGAAAAGGGGCGTCTAATTTTCAACCAGTACGCCATGAAGGTCGACACCCAGCCCTTCCCCGCCGTTAACATGGTGGAGTGCACATACCCCGAAGGTTGCCAGCCAGGATCCTCGTTCAGCATCAACATGGTAGGACCTGGGAAACACTCTGGCGAGGATGGAGACGAGGGCAGCTGCTCTCGTAGCAAGGACACAGAGGAGGCCGCTCCACGCGATCGGCTCCATCATGATGGCAAGCGCTACGTCACAGAGGGAGAAGTGAAGAACATAAGATATCAGCGATCCTCTCTCGATCACCTCCTCAACAAGTATGTGAGTCGATATGACCAACGCCGACGGTCCAACTATGATGATGAGAGAGATCGTCTGGCTAGAGAAGCCAGAAGACATCGTCGGCATGATCGCGATGAGGAGGAGCACGAGCGCCGTGCCACGGAAGAATCAAGCGAGCAAGATGACAACGCCAGGCACTGGGACTGCCCCTTCTTCAGACACTGCTGGGATTCAGGAATGAGCCGATTGCCCACAATCGGCAACTGCCCGAATGCAACCGAAGAAGAAGGAGGCAGCCAACGTGTCCGTGTTCAAGCGCCTAGGGCCTCTCCCGCCACAAAGCAAACGCGCGCGAGTCACCTCGTTGGGCAGATCTTGAGGATTCAGAAGACGAGGGAGAAGAAGAAGAAGACAGGTGCCACCGGCCAAGGTGGTGCCCTGACGGACTCAGCCGTTCCCAAAAGCGCAGGGTTCAGCGATTGCGCGGCCTGGAGGAAGCTGAAAGGTTATACTTGCATACGCTAAGGAAGGCACGACCTGATCTGGCTGCGAAAGTTCAGCGAACCCTGGATGAAGAGGGTCGTCCACGGAAAATGGAGTGGCGCCCCAAACAAAGGAAAGCCGATGATGAAACATCGGCTGGCACGAACATGGTGCTCGTCCTTCCGACAGAGCTTAGTGCTCCACGATTCTACGATGCACTCAAGGTGGACGACAGCAAGCGCATCAAGTCAGAGGTTGGGTTGGTTCTGTCCAGCCTGACCGAGTAGCAAGGACAAACCGCTGAGCAAATGGGGCGAGGCTGATCCTTGTGGTCGGCCCCAAAAAATTTATGAAGGAACATTACAAAACCTTCATCGAGCGAGCAAACGTGGAGGCCGATTCCGGCAATCGGCCAAAATTATCTGCACCACATGTTCTGCTTGTGTTCAACATCAATCTATTGGGCAGCGGCCACGCCGGTGGATGACAGCCAGCGCGAATCCTTGCAGAGCCGACGTGCAGGTGCAGTGCCCTGGCTAACCATACAAACTGATATCTGCAGTCATCTGGCAGATATCGGCTCGGGGGGCATATAGTAAGATGAACATGTGCAGATTAAACATGTGTAAACATGCGTGCAGTGAAATATTGGGGGCCGATAGGAGAAAATCGGCCAGTAAAAAAAAAAAAATTTAGATAGCCGATGCAAGGGCATCGACTTTAGAATTGAGAAGCAGCCGATGCGCAGCCATCGACTCTAGTACAGTCACACAAGACCAAGACCTGCTGGCTATATGCTCGAAGTTCACGTCGACATCGACGTTTAGTGGAGGAAAGCCAATCAGCGACCTGTGCATCCTCGCCTGTATTCTCGCCTTGATTAAGGCTCGGGGGGCAGCTCGCCCTGAAGGTTCTCTGCTTTGGAGAGCCGATTTTGTTGAAATCGGCTAACTCTGCATAGGCGGCACATTTGGCTGATCCATTACCGTTCTCGCCTCGACTGAGACTCGGAGGGCAGCTGGCCTGGTGAACGCTCTGTTTTTGAAAGCCGATTGGAGTCGCATCGACTGGCCCTGCATTGAGATCTCCTCTGAAATAGTAAGGTGTTGCAAAAGAAGACTACTAAAGCTATGGAGAGGAATCGGGAAAGGAGGCCGTCGGCTTTTACGGGTTTTGGACCGTCCTGTCGCTGCAAGAGAAGGAAAGGGGCTGGATTCTCAAAATAGCCGATGAGTAGTCATCGGCTAAGGGATTGCGAAGAATTGTGGTCAGATATCAAATCGCAGCCTGAAATTGAGAAGTTCTTGACCTACGAGCTAATCGACATGAGAGTCCGGCTTCATGGGCGTCCAAAAGAAAAGAAATCCGATATCGGTCTTGGCATGACAAGCGGAAGGGATGAAATTGGAATACTTGATTGGATTGATTGAAAGAACAATTTCATTAATTCAAAGGAGCGGCTTTGCAAGAAAGAGCCGATGGCTCTCAAAAGAGGGATCTGGTGCCTAGTGCACTGCTACTACTAGTCCAATTCTACTAGTCGTTGCTGTCCTCATCATCACCGCCGTCGATGTCGTCGGCGCTGCTCCCAGGAAGCTCTTCGTCGCTGCTGCCCCAGCCCTTGGCCGGAGCCTCTTCCTCCTCGTCATCATCCTCATCCTCGCTGTCCGCCCAGGAGCGGAAGCGCTTGGTTGGCGGGTACCCAGCGGAAGAGGAAGATTCATCTTCCTCCTCCTCTTCTCCTTCTTCGTCGTCATCTTCGTCCTCGCTGTCCGCCCACATGCGGGAGCGCTTCTTCGGCGGGAGCTTGGCGGAGGGGGAGGCCTTGGCCTTCGCTACTTCTCCTTCTTTCTTCTCATTGTCGGAGGGGAGGGGGTTCACCTCGGAGTGAAGGTTGTCCTCGTTCTTCTTCTTCGGCGAGGATTGGAGGGAGAGGCTTGAGAGGGAAGAGGAAGAGGAAGACATTGCTACAGGAGAAGAGGGTTTTTTGGATGCCGATGGCTGGAACAGAGGAAGGGGATGAAGAGAGCTAATCAATCGGCACAGTTAAATGATGAGAAGCCTGGTGGAAATTAATGCCCTTACAGTTTTCGAGGGGGTGATGCCAGATGCTATCGAATTTTGCAGAGAAGCTGAGAAGACAAGGCATAATGATGACGGATGCTGCAAATGGCTCTGCTCTGCCACGACATGACCCTTCGAAGGAGAAACAGAGTGGTTTTGGAATTATCATTGCCAAAACCAGGGGGGCATGTGTTATCACCAGATTTTGGCCAAATCAGGAGGTGGGCCGTAAGAGAGATGGGCTTGGAAGATTACACGTGGAAGATCTCTGAAGCGGCTTTGCACGAGGAATTTGGGCTGGATTGCCCGTGTATCTTTAATTATAGTAGATTGTATCTTAGATTAAATGTTAGAGTTTGTCTCGTACACGGTGGGGATATTCCCACGTTAGAAAGTCCCCTGGACTATAAATATGTATCTAGGGTTTATGAAATAAACAACAACACACGTTCACCCCAAACAAACCAATCTCGGCGCATCGCCAACTCCTTCATCTCGAGGGTTTCTATCCGGTAAGCGACATGCTGCCTAGATCGCATCAGCACAAGCTCCACGTTGTTCATGCGTTGCTCGTACTGAAGCGTTTTTGATGGCGAGCAACGTAGTTATCATAGATGTGTTAGGGTTAGCATTGTTCTTCGTTTAAACATGCTAACGTAGTGCAACCCTTGCATGTCTAGCCGCCCTCGCACCTATCTCAGGTGTGGGGGCGGCACCCCGCTTGATCATTATTTAGTAGATCTGATCCGTTACGATTGCTCCTTGTTCTACAAGGATTAGTTTAATATCTGCAATAGTTAGGCCTTACAAAGGGGGGGAGGATCCAGCGGCACGTAGGGTGTCGTTCGCAAGTCCTAAACAGGATGTTCCGGGGATCAACTTCGTGTTGGTTTTTAGGCCTTGTTTAGGATCGGCTTACGATCACCGTGCGTGGCCGCGAGGCCCAACCTGGAGTAGGATGATCCGATTATGCGGTGAAAACCCTAAATCGTCGTAGATCTCATTAGCTTTATCTTGATCAAGCAGGACCACCATATATTCGTGCACCCCGTACGAATCATGGGTGGATCGGCTCCTTGAGCCGATTCACAGGATAACCTGAGAGCCGATCGAGGCTCGTATTTAATGTTTACGTGTATGCCATGCAGAAACTAAGCGAGGCATCTCCATCACCTTCCCGACCAGTGTATAGGTCAGGTGGCACGCCCTTGCAATTCGCATCGGACGTGTGACCAGTAAGAGCTTTGCGGGCCGTCGCTCGGAGGGGTCTCAGCCAGCCGCAGCTCTAGGCTCTTCCCGGCTCTACCGTGTTGACAGTCGCTGCCCGCCGGTGGGTTTTGGCAGTCAACAAGAATATAAATGCTTCTTTTTGCTCACCCTCCCTCCTAGTAATTATTTTTATTTCAAGAAATTTTCATGTTGATTCATGCCCTTCAGGCTCACCACGATGAACAAATAAGAATAGCTGTGAGTATGAAAAGGCAAAGCACTATCAATTACCAATACGCCAATGCAATGTTACACAAATATAGTCCTATTAATAAACTAAGGCAGGAGATGATTCATTCCCTAGAGATGAAGAAATAAAAAAAACTCACCTAGAGCTTAGGACCTTCGATGTGGCCATGATGGTGCCCGCAATATCACCTTCAAGCATGCAATATCACCTTCAACAGTGATTCTCCATCACCTAGCCGGAACCAAACATCATCCGGATATCATTTACTAAAACTAAAATATTCACGAAGCATATCAGACCAAGACAAGCATGATATTTCCTAATATTTTCCTGGACCAAAGCTAGCTAATTACGTAATTCCTAACAAACAAATCTACCCAAATGTTGTAGGACTTATTAATGCCGCAGCTGGCGAACATGCCACAGCTGACAAAATCTGCTTCGCAAAAACATCGAGGATCCATTTCCTCGTCTTTTAATGACTAAGCATCTGTTCACAACAACAAGAAGAAACATGAGAAAGAGGACACTTAGCATCTGTTCTTATCAGCAGTGAAATCGGACCAAATAAGAATGAAACTAAGCATGTATTCTTAGCAAGAGGAAAGGCACATCACATGTGTATTGATTATCGTAAGGCACATTGAGAAATCAACCGAGAAATGAAATACTAATCATAGAAATTGCGATCGCATATAAAATAAACAGATTAGAACTAAATCAATCTGAAGCATAAAACATCCACTAAAAATTTCAGGGAAAGAATGAAAAAATCGCAGGACATGATGGGAAGATGGGGTGTGGATGAGAAGGCTGGAAAAAGCTCACCTGGAGGTGCTGGCTACGCCCCAGTGGTAAATACAACATTAGCACCGGCCTTGAGAACTTTCTCAATTCGCTCCTTTGTTATTCAGATTCTGTGCGAAAAGCAAGATATTAACATTTAGGTACACTACTGGACACCATTAAATAGAAAATAAACTGATTGTAAAGGATCCATCACAAGAATCAGTATTATACCGAGCATGACAATAGAGCACACACATTGCAAATTCCTTTGGGAGATCACAAAAAAATCAGTATAATATCGAGAAAATGAACAACCTCCTACATATCTTCTGCAGTTCCCGTGGATCAGATACAAGGACCTGTACACCCATTTGCATCCAGTTTTCAGTCCCTGAAACAAAACAAATGAGGCATAAGAAAATACAACCTTTAGGCCAGTGCATGATATTGCTTTTCATACAGGAACATCTTAAATGAACTCAGAAGGTATATTTTAGAGAAACACTCAAATACTCTATTTATTGCTCTCATGTGAGAAACAACTCCTATAAATCTGTTTTATTACCATATAGCAGAGACGCCACCGAGAGCACACCAAACAATATCGCAGCCTTGAACTTGGAAAAACTGGACAGTATCCTACTGGAAAAACAATATTGCAGCATTTGGTAGTCAATCTAGGTCAGAACTCATTAGCTCATACAATAGGTGAGATTTATACAATGCGGAATATCATGACTTCATGTAAACGGATATATACGCTGATATTTTTTTGCTTAGGCACGTGCCTTTCCTTGCATACTCCAACAATTGGGGCGTGTCTTGTAGCTATACAAGTCAATAAATAAAAATGCATTAGTGAATCATACCAAAAGAGAAAGAGCCTCACTCGTGCAGTGGTTAATCAGCCTACATAATAAAAGTACCATTCCCGTAAAACCATATTGCCCTCTAGAGAGCACAAATCCTATATCAAATAAATTTCTCGTCTTTACCATAACCATTAAATCAATCGACTAACATATACCGGAAGTAGGTCCGCAAATACCAAAGAAAACTGCAGCAGAACAGTTTAAGCGAACATGTCCCAGGTTCCCATGACTATCACAAAAACTACAACTTTTATCCCTCTCTTAACTTCACCGACTTTTATCCTAGTAGAATTCCACCTTCAACAATGTTCAATCCAGCCAAGATTTTGTCAGTACACATGATGTGCACCGGTGGAAGATGTTTGAATATATACAAATAATGAGCATAACTAAAAGCAGCATAATTTCTATAGAAGAAATTCAACAAAGAAATAAAACAATTGTGTCTAAGAGCAGTGATCGAGCAGGTGATCTTGTAGAACTCAAATGACACCTCCAATTGGAGACCTGCTTCAATTGCTAAAACAAAGAGAGGAAATTAAATCAAACAAGCGGTGTTGAGCATATGCTCAGCTATGGTGAAGATCAAAAGAGCACATCAACTCACGTTGCGGCCTTCCTTCCCGGCTGTAGCGCATGATGAACACTTGATCTACACATCACATATAGTGTGAGAAAAGCGATTGAACAACCTCATAGAGAAGATGACATGGCGCCACCTACATGTACAAAAGAAATTTCAATTCCAGTCGGACATTACAACAAACATGTGGTGGGGAAACCAAAAGGCAGTTTTGCCACCTCTTTAGCCAGTATCACATCCTGAGATACAAGAGAAAGAACAATACCACTTCTAAAAATCAAAAAATAAAGAGGAGAAGGGACGGCGTTGATTGCCTACCTTGCCAGGGCGAGAGCACCAAGCACTGCCACGATGAATAGTTGCAGGCCACTTGCCTTTTCATCCAACGCCTTGCAAGCATATTTCACTAAGCATATAAAATTGTCCAAAATAACATGGTGATACTAACCAAAAGAAGGCATCAAAAATCCCATTCAATCTCAGCCTTGAAATTGACCAAAAGAAGGGCCGCCATGGACATACTCCTCAGCTCATATTCCCTCCTCCTATGTGCCAAAATTTGTGCACCCGGTAATCATCAGCTGCAAAATCGCACATCTGTAGACCCTCATTTCTGACTGAACACATTAGAATTTTTTCATCTAGCAAACTGCTGATGTAACACAGAAGATCTCACCTTGGCTAAGAATGTGCCCTCTGAAGCAATAATAATTGGCTGCATATTTGGAATTGAATCAGCCCTCTGAGTTTTTGGAATGAAATGTATATCCACATTAGCACCTGAATAATAAAATAAGAAATTAAATATTGAGTTATCCTCATAATGAATAAGTAAAATAAGAGAGACAAACAAATTAATAGCATTGCATCAGAAAGGGTTGAAGAAAAAGTAATGAAATACATAATAAGCAGATTCTTCACAGGCCAAGCAAGAACCATCCGGTTAGAGTTCTGGGAGTGCTAAATCAAGTAGAAACAGACAATTGGAGCTAAAAATGGAATTTCAATTGTAAAATCCGGAAGGGACATGTACATCAGGTCTTTGTCAGATAAATGATTGCACTTTAGGATCCAGTTTTTGACTATGCTTCAGCACTATATTCAGAAAGCACGTGTACTTGAGCCTTACCAATTATTTCAGAGGAGAATATGTACAGTGGTTATTTTCCCTTTATTTTAGGTGAGGAACTGCTTTGTTACCTTTTCCAACGATTTCTGATTGGTCCCAGCTGCAAGTGCACGATACTATAAAGCCAGATAAGCTGCAACATCTTTAAGTTCTTCCATGCGCCTTGCTTACAATTTGAAAGCTTTTGTAGGAAACTTCACCGCCATAACACTGAAGACCGACCCCACGCCTGATCTCTCCATGGGAGGCAGAAGCTACTGCATGGCCTCCTACATCGGTGGCTTGAAATCTAATTCAGGTTGTTTTTGAAGCTACAAGTGAACATATGATCAGTATCAATGCAAAAAAAGAGAAAACCAAAACCAAATACAACAGGAACGCTCCTTAAGGAGAAACGGGAGATTAATGCAGCTCATGGGCCACGATTGCCCATAATGTTATATAAAGTTTAGCATTGGCAGCCTGCCATTTTGCAGGACTGAAGTCACTAAGTTGCTTCTATATGGTTTGCTGGTAGGCATATTTGTGTGTTAACAACCAAGACCTTGCAGTGAAGTCACAAATCAAATAGAACTGAACCCTAGTTGATTTCCCTTCCTAGCTTCCACACGGTAGTTTTGTTTTTTGAAAACAAGGTAGCCCTCCTATTTCCATTATCAGAAATTTAAGCACTACTTGATAATCTACTCCTATGAAAAAACGAAGAAAGTCAAAATAGACACGCCCATTGAATGAAGATACCAATAGATTTTTTATCAATATAGTAAATCCAAATAAGTTGCAATACCTGTAAAACTTCTTTCACACCTTTCTTCAAACTGAAAACCTATATAGGAAAGCCACAACATGATGCCTGGCTCGAAGGATATCTCCAAACAAATCTGCAAAATGAAAAACACATAAATCACACTCAAATATATGAAAATTCAGGGAAGAAAGCTCATATGATTGATTGTTCTCTGAAAGTTATACCTAGAAATTACAAAAGGACAAACTACCAAAAAGAGGACAATCGAGAAGTATCCTTTTATACCAAACCCGCAGATAAACTGGGCTTTTCATTAAGACCGCATTTACAAATCAGGACAACAGGAATGGCACAAGAAAATCATAGCCAATTAAAATAAGCACAAACATAGCATGAGTACAAATAAATAATTTTTGAATACTTATTCATAGGAGATTAAATCAAATAACACAACTGAACCAATTAGATGATATATTGGTAGAGTGTATATTAACCATGAGTAAAAGACTAAATACATAGAAATGCAAATTCATAATTCTTTGTGCAAGAAACAAGAGGCATACGTCAATGTACTCACAACTGATACCATTGCCCCATGATCACCGCCTCAACCACTGACTTTGTGGCTCAACACCATAATACCTCATATATGCCATATTGCCTCTGCAAATGAAACATTTTTTTATGGAGACTTCCAGGAGATTATATCAATTGACCATTTTATCAAGTATCTCATGGGCTTGCTGGTTCTATATGAGACAGGGTACTCGGGTGATGATCTGCAAGACAGAGCAGTCACATAAGGTGCTAGCGAGAGCCCTTGCAAACTACTAATTTGCCTCCTCTCCCAAACCAATCTGAGCAAATTCTCCATCTACACACTCCCCAAATAGAGTACTTTTGGCCATGAACGAAAGGAATGGAGGATAAACTAATCTAGGAAACTACCGCCATACGTGGAGAGGAGAAATTGTAGAACAGATTCAGCGGTGTATCAGGTCAGCATCGACTCCCTCTAGTTCATTGGGCCAGTATAGCCGCTCCCTGATCATCCACCTCCTTCCCTGCGGTGCTTCTCGAGCTCCCTCCTCCAGGTTCCATCTCCAGATTCCAGAACCACCCCCTCTCCCGTTTCTCCTCCTCATGAATACTTGCAGTCCACTTGCCTTTTCATCCAACACCTTTTAAGCATATTTCAATATACATACAAAATTTACTAAAATAACAAGGTGAAATTGACCAAAAGAAGGCATCAAAAGGCTCACACAATCTCAGCCTTGAAATTGACCAAAAGAATGGCCGTAACTGGTAGGCTCCTCCACTCACACCATCTCCTCCTACGTTACTTGCAGCCAGGAGAAACAAGAGCGAGAGCAGAGAGGAAGAGACAGAAAGGGGAAGGAGATGCAAACCTGGACGAATCTCGGTGATGCCCATGCCGCTTGACCCTGAATCGCCACCGGCTCCTGCCACCCTCGGTCCCCAGCCACCTCCGTCCCCCACCTCCTCTGCACCTCCACCTCTCATCCTCCTCCTCGTCCTGCCGCTTGGTTGCCGCCGGCGTCACCTGAAAAGAGGAGAGCCCCGCCTCCTCTGCACCTCCGCCTGTTCATTCTGGTTCTCCTCCGTACCCTGCGCCTCCTCCGTTCCCCACGCCTGTGCACATCACCCGCCTCCTCTGCTCAGGATTGGGGAGAATCAATAGCAAACGAGGCTCCTCCGCAGGAAGGAAAAAGGAAGAAGACAGAGGTGGTCGTACCTGCGACGGTGTCGTCGAACGCGACTGGCGACGGCCGGCGCCTCCTGGCGCTCTTCGCAGCGGCGCCCTCGAGCGCATGGCGCGGCCGAGTTCCTCGGCCCAGCTCCTCCCGATGCAAGGCAAGAGTTGCTGAGGCGCGACGGCGGCTGCTCGGGGGCGCCGTCCGCTGGTGGCGCGAAAACTCGGCGGCGGCGGCGACTCGGCGGCTGGCGGAGTCGAGGGGCGGGAGAGAGGAGGAGGCGGGGATTGGGGGAGGACGGGAGGCACGGGATTGGGGAGAGGAGGATGGCCTGCGATTGGGGAGTGGTGGCCGATCTAGGGTTTCCACCCTGTGGCCTCACGCGCATAGGAAGTGCACATGAACGAGAGCCCATGGCTGTCTCATACTACCGGTCCCGCAAGTAGCTGGTCCCACGCGTCATGGACTGTCTAAGAAAACCAACAGGTGAGGAATTTTTTGACGCATCCAACGGCTGTGGTGAAAAGTGGGACTAAGGTTTTACTGTGTAGGGTAGAACGGACGAACCAGATTCGTTTGCCCCTTTCAGATGGCCTGGTTGGGAGGGTAGTGTTTCAACATTTATAGGAAGAATTGCCCAAGTATTACCTTGTGATGTCATACACCAGAAGAGCACCAGCAACTTCATCGTAGTATGATCTGGTTATCGATCTGAATCTTTCTGCACCTGGCTGTAATGTTTTTTTTAACACAACCACATGATATCATTAGTTCTTTTAACACAACCACACGTATAATCCACAGTTATCAACGGTGAGCATATTGGCATCCACTACAAATGTAGTACTCCATCCGGACCAAATTAATTGACACAGATCAAGATGGAGAACAATTGTATTGGTCGAAGTATATGGCTGCGCCAATTAGTTTGAACCAGAGGGAGTAACTTATAATTTCCGAACAAGCTTTAATAATATCCTACTTTCGCCAAGTAATTCCAAGCGCCACCTAGCACTTCGTACTACGTGGTAACTGCTAACTCTACAAGGAGTCAAGGGCCCAACGATCTACGCACACCCAGAAAAGGTAAAAGAGGAAACTAGAGATTGCACAGAGGATATACTGTCGTACCGTGTCCCAGATCTGGAGCTTGACGGGCTTGTTGTCGACGGTGATCATCCTGGTGCCGAAGACGTGGGGCTCGACGTCGATGGTGGGGTCATGGACGGGCTGGAACCGCTTGTCAGTGAGCTGCTGCAGCAGGCAGGACTTGCCAACACCTGCACAACATCCGTGTTCCTCCTCCGCCATCTTAGATATACTACTTGAGTCGAGTTCAGGAGTTCAGAAAAGAAATCTCTACCAGCAGCAGAAGAAATGGATCGATCGGGGAAGAGGAGCGAACCTGAGTCGCCGATGATGATGTACTTGAATAGGTAGGCGTACGACATCTCCTCTGCTGATGTTGCTCTGCGAACTCGCGTGGGGTTCAGGGGATTCTGTGCGTGCTCGAGAGAGAGAAAATGGATGCGGGGGAGTGAGTGTATTTGAGAGGGGAGGAAGTAGATCGTTGGAACTAGAGCCTTGGCAGTGGCATGGCTCTGATTATCAAGAGGACTGGAGCAGCAGGTGTAGTGCCATCGCAGTGAACTCCAATTTCCGTCTGGTAGTGTGTAGACCTGTCTGGCATGGCTCTGATCATATATATTTATTTTATTTTTTAGCTAGATTTAATGGTACTTATGTACCACACAGTAAAATGTACATTTGGCCTAGTTGGAAGAATTTGCTAGGCAGTCAAATTGAACGCTTCGCCGAGCCACGCACCCGGCGGATGTGATGATCATTTGCGAGGTAAGTAAGAAAGAGTATGTGCTCCTAGGTGAAAATATCAATGTTGTTAGAAACATTATGCATGTTAATACTTAAGTCACCTATTCTCTGATGAGTTTCATGAAGGAATGACCATTTTATACCTTGTGTAAAATAGACAACTTTATGTTTAATTTTTTGAGCATAAAGGGTTTTCCCTTTTTTTCGTTGGGACGCAGATATGCTTAAGTTTTTGCAGGTGGGCCAGAAAAAGTTGAGCACATTGTCAGGTTTGTAGGTGTTACGTATGATATTTGTTGGACCTTTGTTGGATAATATAGCAAAGAGGCCACATACATCGATCGATCAAGATGTTGGGTCTTAGTCTCCTTTTCGAAGAAAAAAACATTTAAAGAATAATGGTTTAGGTGCTTAATTTTTTTGGAACTTTTTGTGCCGTAAGGCCGACATGAAGTTATTGGTGATCCAAACATCGAAAGGGAAAAGGGCATCCTCTGTCCTCAGTTATATTACACGTCATTTGTACCTGCATTTTTCTTTGTCCTCAGTTACATTACATGCTTTGGCGATGCCTAAAATGATACGACTCTATCTGCAGAGTTGTTCGGTTGCGGGCAAGGCTAATTTCCTATTCGCTATTTGGGTATTTCTATTCATTATCAGCTGAATGGAAAATAGTGGAAGAAATAATACAAAAACGCCTTAGCAGCTGGAAAGGGAAATTGTTATCCCTGAGAGGAAGATTGGTTCTCATCAATTCGGTAGTGACTAATATGGGACTGTATATGCTATCTTTCTTCCTTGTATCAAAAGAAATACTGAATAAACTCGATTACTATCGATCCAGATTCTTTTGGCAAGGGGACGGCGAGAAAAAGAAATATCGACTGCTTAAATGGAGTATAGTTTGTAGTCCCAAAGATCAAGGAGGGCTTGGAGTTCATGACTTCGAAGTCAAGAATTCAGCCCTGCTAGGTAAATGGCTGTTCAAGCTCCTTACCGAGGATGAGATTTGACAAACTATTCTTAGGAGACAGTATATTGGCTCGAAGACGTTATCCCAAGTGGTTTGGAAACCAGGGGATTCGAATTTCTGGGCAGGTCTCATGGCGGCAAAGAAAATATTTTTCCGCTATGACACTTTCTCTATTAAGAATGGAGCACAAATACGGTTCTAGGATGACATTTGGTTAGACAATGCACTCTTATATGAACAGTATCCTGCCCTGTATAGTATTGTTCGTCACAAAAGTGATACCATTGCCACGGTAATATCTACATCACCTCCGATTGTGTCGTTCAGACGAGTCTTGCTTGGGCAAAGACTATTGACATGGAATTTCCTAATTCAACGGCTGGAAGATATACACCTATCGCCAGAACCGGACGAATTTAGGTGTAATCTACATGTAGATGGCACTTTCTCGGTAAAATCACTATAAAATGCGATAATTCATTCTGACATACCAGTTGATAATAATAAGAAAATTTGGAAGATGAAAATACCACTAAAAATAAAGATTTTTGGATGGTATCTTCGTCGGGGGATTATCCTCACCAAGGACAATCTTGTTAAGTGAAACTGGCATGGAAGTACTAGGTGTGTGTTCTGTCAACATGACAAAACTATTAAACACATTTTCTTCCAGTGTCATTTTGCGAGATCTATATGGTCAATCATCCAAGTAGCGTCTAGCTTGTATCCTTCGACTAGTGTCGCCAATGTCTTTGGCAATTGGCTTCATGGTATCGATTCAAGGTTTAAGTTGCTTCTTAGGATGGGGGCACTTGCAGTTATCTGGGCACTTTGGCTAAGTAGAAATGACAAGATTTTTAACGATAAAAATTGCACTATATTGCAGGTTGTCTACAGATATACATGTGTTCTCCGTTTGTGGTTACCTCTTCAGCGAGTGGAGAACCGAGACCTATTTACGGAGGTCTGTACACGGTTGGAGGCTGCGGCGAGGGATACTTTTTCCCTACATGGGTGGCTGTTATCACCAAAATTTGACCGAATCAGAGGTGGGCCGCGATCAAGATGGTCTTGAAGAATATACATGGAAGA
>NC_061508.1:362278684-362356890 GCF_022539505.1 Lolium rigidum | reverse complement strand
TGGGGCATCAGTACTCTCCGTCAGGACCAGCTCTCGGGACTTACCAAGGAGAGATGCCACTCCAGTCCCGTCCACCGTTGCCATTCGCGTTGGCAGCACCAGAAGTGCCGAATTCACCGGCATACGCCGTTGACATGGTGGAATGCATGTACCCTGGGAGGTGCCAGCCAAGATGCTCGTTCAACATCAACATGGTAGAACTTGGGCACCGCCCTGGTAAGGGTAGAGACGAGGGCAGCTGCTCTCATGGCGAGGACAAGGAGGAAGCTGTTCCACGCGATCGGCCCCGACACTGCCAAAAAATCCTGGTGATAATCAAGATGAAAGCCGATTCCAACAATCGGCCCGTATTATCCGTATCACCTGCTCTCCCTGTATGTGGTGTCGACCTCACAGGTGACGGAAAGCTAGGGTATGGGTTTACATCGGCTGATGAGCTAGAGGAAGTCGACATCGGTCCTGGGGATAAGCCGCGACCAACTTTTATCAGCAAGAAGTTAGATCCACATCTCAGGGGTCAGATGATAGCTCTGTTAAAAGAATACTCAGATTGCTTTGCATGGGATTACACAGAAATGCCTGGGTTAGACAGGAGCATCATTGAACATCGGCTCCCCCTTAAGAAAGGATTTCGGCCGTTCCAACAACGAGCACGTCAGATGAAGGCCGAAATTCTGGAAGAAGGTCAAGAAAGAGATCGAGAAGATGTTGGCCGCCGGGTTCATCAGGCCATGCGGGTATGCTCGAATGGATCTCCAGTATCGTTCCTGTAGAGAAGAAGGACGGACGATGGCGTGTGGCCATCGATTTCCGAGATCTCAACAGAGCCACTCCAAAAGATGAGTATCCGATGCCTGTGGCAGAAACGTTGATCAATGCAGCTGCCGGCCACAAGGTGTTGAGCTTCATGGATGGCAACGCCGGCTATAACCAAATCTTCATGGCTCCAGAAGATATACACAAGACCGCATTCAGAGTACCAGGGGCAGTAGGCTTGTTTGAATATGTAGCCATGACCTTTGGGTTGAAGAATGCTGGCGCAACGTACCAACGAGCCATGAATTATATATTTCACGATCTGATCGGCAAGTTGGTGGAAATCTACATCGACGACGTGGTAGTCAAATCTGTCTCCATGGAGGGACACTTGGATGATCTACGGCGCATCCTAGACCGAACTCGGAAGTTCGGACTGAGAATGAATCCGAAGAAGTGTGCCTTTGTTGTGACGGCTGGTCAGTTCCTAGGTTTTCTGGTTCATGAGCGGGGAATTGAGATCGGCCTGAAAAGTCAAGAGGCAGTGCGTACCATGCAGCCGCCCACCACGAAGAAGGAGCTCCAACGTCTCATCGGCAAGATCAATTTTGTCCGACGATTCATCTCTAATCTGTCAGGGCGAATCGAGCCGTTCATACCACTGGTGAAAACTAAATCTGATGACGAGTTTCACTGGGGGGCAGAACAGCAGCAGGCGTTTGATGAGATTAAGCGATATCTGACAACGCCGCCTGTGCTAGTTCCGCCCCAACAAGACAGGCCGTTCTATATCTACTTGTCAGTAGCTGACACGTCCATCGCTTCGGTGGTGGTGCAACTCTATGAGGGTGTTGAAAAGGTCGTTTTCTACCTCAGCAGAAGGATGTTGGACGCGGAGACAAGGTATCCTAAGGTCGAGAAGCTTTGCCTGTGCCTGTTCTTCACCTGCACCAAGCTTCATCACATTCTTTTGACGGCAGAGATCATCGTCATATGCAAGTCAGACGTTGTCAAGCACATGCTGTCGGCCCCTGTTTTGAAAGGCCGGCTTGGTAAGTGGATGTTTGCGTTGTCGGAGTTCGATCTTCGGTATCAGCCTGCGAAAGCAGTCAAGGGACAAGCGTTGGCCGATCTTATAGCTGAACGGATCAATACTAATATAGCAGCACTATCTATACGTGCATGGGCTATGTTCTTCAATGGATCGGCTTGTGACGATGGTTGTGGCATCGGTATTCTGCTCGTGTCGCCTCGGGGGGCAACATACTCCTTTTCCATCAGATTATCTACCCCTTGCACCAACAATGTCGCTGAATATGAGGCAGTGCGTAAGGGAATGGAACTGTTACTGGAAGCCGGGGCAGAAGCAGTAGAGCTTTTTGGAGACTCAAAGTTGGTAATTAACCAGCTCACGGATGAATATAAGTGCGAGAGTGAATCACTTTTCCCATATTGGATGGAATGCCGTGAGTTGATGACACAGTTTCGGTACATCAACTTTAATTGGGTCCTGAGATCCCAAAACACCGAGGCCAACGATCTCGCACAAATGGCGTCAGGCTATAAGGACATATCAGACGGGTCAGAAGTTCAGGTGCAGTTCCTGGAACAAGATGATTGGAGAGCCGAAATCTTCAATTACTTAAAAGATTCGGCTCGGGGGGCATCTAAACGGATAAGATATAAGGCCATGAAGTATGTCCTCATAGGAGACGACATGTTCTACAGGACGTTGGAAGGGTTACTACTCAAGTGCCTGGGACCAACTGAGTCTAATCGGCTCCTACATGAGGTGCATGAAGGCGCCTGTGGAACTCATCAGTCGGCTCATAAGATGAAGTGGCTAATTAGGCTATCAGGGTTTTATTGGCCCACCATGCTTAAAGATTGCTTCAAGTACTACAAGGGGTGCCAAGCGTGCCAGATGTTCGGGAAGATTCAGATGGTACCCGCATCAGCAATGAACCCCATCATCAAGCCTTGGCCGTTTCGAGGGTGGGGCATGGATATGATCGGCAAAATCCATCCGGCGTCGAGTAAGAAACATGAATGGATTTTGGTTATTACGGATTACTTCACCAAGTGGGTGGAGGCCGTCCCTATGAAGAAGGTGAAATCAGAAGATGTGATCAAGTTTGTGAAAGAACACGTCATTCATAGGTTCGGGATTCCCCAAACTATCACGACCGATGGAGGTTCGGTCTTTATTTCTAAAGAATTCAGAAAGTTCTGTCATGACATGGGGATCAAGCTGATCCGATCATCTCCATACTATGCTCAAGCCAACGGGCAAGCTGAAGCGTCCAATCAGAGCTTGATCAAGCTGATCAAGAGAAAAATTGACGAGAACCCTAGGGATTGGCATGAAAAGTTATCAGAAGCTTTGTGGGCCTACCGCATGTCATGCCATGGAGCTATAAAGACTTCGCCATACCAGCTCGTCTATGGACAGGAAGCCGTATTACCTTGGGAGATTACGGCTGGATCAAGACGTGTCACGTTTCAGAATGATCTAACAGCTGAAGAATATGCAGCTTTGATGAGTGACACTATTGAGGACGCAACAGAACTTAGACTTTGGTCGTTGGAGAAGATTAAAGAGAACAAAGCCAGGGTAGCTCGTGCATACAATAAGAAGGTTAGACCAAAGGAGTTTCAAGTTGGTGATCTAGTTTGGGAAGCTGTGTTGCCGTTAGGAACTAAGGACAAAGCATATGGCAAATGGTCTCCTAATTGGCACGGTCCGTACAAAGTCGTCCAGGCCTTGAAGGGTAATGCATACATGCTGGAGCAGTTGGACGGCGTTAAGTTCCCAGTAGCCGTCAATGGTCAACACCTCAAGAAGTATTTCCCAAGCATGTGGGATGATGGGCAGTGAGGTATGGAGGCCGATTTAAAATCGGCCAGTTAAAAAAAAAAATCACAGCCGATGCACAGACATCGACTTGAGAAAACATGCGGAGACAACAGTATGTGGGTACAGCCGACGCATGGACATCGACTTCAGAATAAAAAAGCCGATACATTGCTACCGACTCTAGAGGAATAAGCTCAATTAAGCAGGTTAATGGAATCGGTTCAAACCAGAAATCATGATATTTGGGATGAATCTCCTAGTGAGTTGCTGAGGAGTTCAGTCTGCGCGTTTTAAGGTTGGAGGATGGTTTGGACGTGAGTTAGACCTGTTGGTCCGCGTGAATAGGCAACGGCTTGGCCTCAAATCGCGTTTATAGTGCAAGCCGATGCCCTGCCATCGGCTCTCTGTACAGCGACTTCGTTCGACGATCGGTGAAGTTGACAAGAAAGCAAAATTAGTTGAGGAATGTTTTCTTCATTAATAGCGGTAGTTCTTACAAAGAAAGAGCCGATTGCACAGGGAAGAAAGAACAAAAGCCGACTACTACTACTAGTCCCTAATCTAAGGGCCGTTGCTGCCCTCGTCGTCGTCGTCGCTGCCGCCGGCGCAGCTGCTGATAGGCTCCTCATCGGAGCTCCCGTGGCCTTCTACGGGAGCCTCATCTTCCTCATCGTCGTCATCGCTGTCGTCGTCCCACCAGGCGCGGAGGCGCTTCGCCGGTGGTTAGCCTTCGAGGGAGTCATCGTCGTCCTCCTCCGCCTCTTCTTCGGAGGAGGTGAAATCGTCCCAGGAGAAGCGGTCGTCCTCGCTCTCCGCCTCCTTCTCCCCCTCGACGAGGAATTGAAGGTCGCCCTCTCCGTCGGTCAAGGATTTGTCATCCTCGGACCAGATGGAGGAATCGTGTTCCTCCTTGTCCCACTCCGATGCGGCGAGGATGTCGTGCGCCGCCAGCGAGCCCCACTCCGGCGTCGGCTCGCGAGATGAGGAAGAGTCGGAGAAGACTGACGAGGTGGAGGAGGACGAAGAGGAAAAGGACTGGGAAGAAAGATCCGACGAGGCGGAGGAGGAAGAAGAAGAAGAAGACATGGCTACGGGAGATGGAGGATTTTTTGGGTGCCGATGGCCAGAACAGAGCAAGGGAATGAAGTGGCGAACTGTTCCGAGTGGTTAAATAAAGGGGATATAGTAGAGATTCAATGCCACAGCAATTTCCGAGAAAACAACGGTCAAATCACGCGGAGAAGTTGAGAAGGCAAGGCATCATGATGAAGGATGCTGCGATGGCTCTGCTCTGCCACGACATGACCCGACGAAGGAAAGCAGAGTGATTTTGGAATTATCAATTCCAAAACCAGGGGGGCATGTGTTATCACCAGAATTTGACCGAATCAGAGGTGGGCTGCGATCAAGATGGGCTTGAAGAATATACATGGAAGAATATACGTGAATCGGCCTTATATACAAAGTTTGGGCTAGTTTGCCCTTGTATCTGTACTATAGTAGGATACGTGTCGGTTAGTTAGAGTTTGTCTCGTGCACGGTGGGGATTATTCCCACGTTAGAAAGTCTACGGACTATAAATATGTATCTAGGGTTTATGAAATAAACAACAATCACGTTCACCACAAACCAATCTAGGCGCGTCGCCAACTCCCTTGTCTCGAGGGTTTCTTCCGGGTAAGCATCATGCTGCCTAGATCGCATCTTGCGATCTAGGCAGTACAAGTTTATTCGTTGTTCATGCGTTGCTCGTACTGAAGCCTTTTTGATGGCGAGCAACGTAGTTATCTTAGGTGTGTTAGGGTTAGCATTGTTCTTCGTATCATATGCTGTCGTCGTGCAACCCTTAGACATCTAGCCGCCCTTACACC
Source organism: Lolium rigidum (assembly GCF_022539505.1). Taxonomy (NCBI): domain Eukaryota; kingdom Viridiplantae; phylum Streptophyta; class Magnoliopsida; order Poales; family Poaceae; genus Lolium; species Lolium rigidum. The sequence goes on along the minus strand of NC_061508.1, from coordinate 362,351,406 downwards.
TATCCTAGGTGTAGGGGCGGCACCCCGCTTGATCATCATTTAGTAGATCCGATCCGTTATGGTTGCTCCTTGTTCTTCAAGGATTAGTTTAATATCCGCAATAGTTAGGCCTTACAAAGGGTTGAAGGATCCAGCGGCACGTAGGGTGTAATTTGCTAGCCCTAGACAGGATGTTCCGGGGATCAACTTCGTGTTGGTTTTTAGGCCTTGTCTAGGATCGGCTTACGATCACCGTGCGTGGCCGCGAGGCTCAATCACGAGTAGGATGTTCCGATTATGCGGTGAAAACCCTAAATCGTAGTAGATCATTTTAGCTTTATTCTGATCAAGCAGGACCACCATACATTCGTACACCTCGTGCGAATCATGGGTGGATCGGCTCTTTGAGCCGATTCACAGGATAACCTGAGAGCCGATCGAGGCTCGTATTTAATGTTTACGTGTATGCCATGCAGGAAACTAAGCGAGGCATCATCCATCACCTTCCTGACCAGGTATAGGACAGGTGGCACGCCCTTGCACCAGCATCGGACGTGCGTGCCGAAATCTTTGCGGGCCGTCGCTCGGAGGGACCAGGGCCAGCCGCAGCCCTAAGTTGTTCCCAGCTCTACTGTGTTGCCCGTCGCTGCTCGCCGGTGGGTTTCTAACCGCAACAGTGGCAACATAGTCTACGGATTGAAGCCACACCCACACCTTAGGCGTCTTATGATTCATGGCTCCGATATGTATTTCGTCTAGTTTTTGTTTTCAAACTTTCGACTTGAGACATTTAAACGGCTGTGTATATCCTGGTTATGCAGAGGCTGGGTGTAATTGCTTTTCTAAGTAATAAAGCATCCGTTATCGAAAAAGTTATATTACATGCACTTTTTAAGTATGTTTCGAAAAAAATATAAAAATGAAATTTTTTATTTTTTATTTGTTTATCCTCGGTGCACTACCATAGTTAGTTTTACAGCTGAGACATAGAGCAACAAAGGGTGGAACTAATCAAGCAAGGTCGACCGTTTGCGAACCAAGCAAAATACTACCTCCGGTTCAAATTAATCGATGGCAGCATGTACGATATGTTCGTGCAAAGGCTACTCTGCACGCCGATTAAAAAAGAACGAAGGTAGTAGGATATTATATCACATTGAACATTTGGAGGGACGCGATCTCAGTATGGCCTTGTAGTATCAAAGGACATCTAGAACATGAGAGATAGACTGAGCCGCCGATTTCTAAAAAAAAATATGCCTTGTTTTGAGAGGTTCCAACAATAGTACAAGGGAAAATCTACCTCATCGATATGTCTCCTTTCTAAATAGGCCGCATGCATTGATCGCTATGTTCATGTTTGATATTAGCTAGGTAACATCTCGACGAACTGCTATTTGATAGTAGCTAGAGCTAAATAACGTTAATTTAGTGCTACATGTTTATTCGATATGCTGCTTGTTTATTCATAGTAGTGTGTGGTAATGCTACCACTTGCAAAAAGTGGTAACCACGACACGAGAAACGTGTGCAACAAAACAACCTTAATATCTATCTCCGTACACGTCCATCTTTGTTGGCAACTAAACAATGTGCACAGACAAGGAAAAAATAAATTGTAAGAAACCAAATAAAATGCACAACAGTACTTCGAGCTTGGCTCGAGAAGGTATTATCAAGTGCAGAAAAAATATGGGACTAACTAATCATTACCTAGGGACATCCATCTTCAAACTGTTGCATTAAGTAATTTTAATAGGTATGGTTGGCACACAAAACTGAACAATTTAATCTTATTATGACCTGTTGCTTGCTCTTGTCAGCATAAACTAGTTGTAGCCCATGATTATACCATATATAAAGGGCGGAGAGATTTGGACACTCTTCACGCTCATGAACAACGTCCGTAAACATTGCTCCAATTTTTTAAACTATTTTATATTTATTTATTTTGATTCGTCGATACAAATATCCAGCTTGCATAGTAAACTATCGTTTTAGCTATTTAAGAGTAATTTTTGCGAAATGGTAACTACCTATATTTTTTCAAAAACAATTTCTCGGTAGAAATCTTGAATGTCAACATAATTTACCGATGTCAACTATGAAACATGTTGTTAACTAGCTAGTAGTAATTATTTCAGGTTCCACTTTTTGCGGCGCATGCATGGTAATTTAACACGAATCTTCAATGTCAACCGTTGTTTTCTACAATAATTACCCACCGGTAATTCTTCAACTGCAATTCCAAAAGAAACCAACACTTGCCCCCTCTTTTATCGAGGGGAAATAATGTTATGGAATGAATTTTTTTTTTTTGAGAACACAGTACAACGCAGACGCTCACAAACACGCACGTACAAACACCCCTATGAACGCACGCACGCACACCCTACCCCTGTGAGCACCTCCGAGGGACTGAGCCGACATATCTTGCGTGAATTTGTTGCAACTTTTGTCACACTTTGTAACTTTTAAATTCTTAGCCACACTTTTGTGGTTGCCACACTTGCTAAACTTAGGTTTGGTATAGTGTGGCTGGAAACCAAACATGACATACGTTTCATTAAAGCCAATTCCAGTTAGAAGATTGCTTGAAGATACAGGTGACACCTTGCGATAGCCAATTTGTTTTACAAAAAAGGATTTCCTCGGGCTTATGGAAAGCGCGTAGTGGTTCTGAACAAACGACCAGGGCTCTTCAGCGTGCAACGGCACCTTAATATAGCTGCAGAACCGATTCCTTAGTTCTTACTTTCCGGCGGCTATCAGTTAAAATGAGGTGTGATGTGTAGTGATCATGCATTAGCATCATCATCGCCTACGTACACATCACTATGACCAAAACGGCAAAACCCCAGCTGTCAGATATATGCTATGTCTGTCTGGTTCAGGCCAATTTCACGGTTCAATAGACGCTGACTGGCCGATTGGATCAGGGGCAGAAGCCACACCGCGTCAGCCCATCTGGTGCTCTACGCTATATAAACCTGCACTGTCTTTATATCTGGTGTCTCTCGTCACTTTCAAACCGCCTCGATCGAGCTAGCCCAGCAAAGCACTAGCTAGCTGGTCGGCCAGCCACGCTTTTGGAAGAACACGCAACACAACTGTCTTCCCTAGCTAAGCAACCGAACGAATCAATCCATGGCGCACCTACGGCTATGGTCATCCTTCCTCGCCGTCGTCGTCATGCTCTTGTCGCCGTTGGCCGCCGCGCAGCTGAGGACGGGCTACTACGCGAGCATCTGCCCCAAACTGGAGGCCATTGTCCGGAGCTCCGTCAAGCAGTCCATGGCCCAGTCGCCGATCGCCGGCCCTGCCGCGCTCAGACTCTTCTTCCATGACTGCGCCGTCAGGGTACGTACGCACGCTCGCGACTTCTCTTGATCCTGTGTGCCATGATGCATGTATCATGTACTAGTACGCCATGATCAGTGGTTGACACATGCAGTTCGTTGTGTGCAGGGCTGTGATGCATCGATCATGATCGTGAACTCGAACAGCGACGACGAGTGGCGCAACCCCGACGACCAGTCGCTGAAGCCGGAGGGCTTCCAGACAATCCTGGCCGCCAAGGCTGCCGTCGACAACGACCCGCAGTGCCGTTACAAGGTGTCCTGCGCCGACATACTCGCCCTCGCCGCAAGGGAAGCCGTCTCCCAGGTACTACCTGCTAGAAATTGAATTTCCCAAGAATTTAACGGCCATGGATGATGGCTTCGCTTTCGCAAAATCTGAGCGTAAAATGTTACGCACATTCTCCGTGCATCCATGGTTAATTGCAGAGCGGAGGTCCTTACTACCAGGTGGAGCTGGGCAGGTACGACGGGAGGATCTCGACGAAGAGCAGCGTCGTGCTACCGCACGTCGACTTCAACCTCGACCAGCTCAACACCTTCTTCTCAGGCTTGGGCCTCACCCAGACAGACATGATCGCCCTATCAGGTGACTGAACTGAACTCCGTCAACTTCTAATCATGCACACTCACTTTCCCTGCACCCCATTTGCAACAAACGCAGACAACCTTCTGACTCGATGGCACGATTGATCACTTGCCCGTTACGTTAATCCAGGTGGCCACACATTAGGCGCGGCGGATTGCACCTTCTTCCAGAGCAGGATCGGCACGGACCCGAGCATGGACTCGGGCTTCGCCGCGCAGCTCCGGAGCACCTGCGCCCGCCAGAGCTTCGCGTTACTCGACGCTGCGACGCCGGGGGGCTTCGACAACTCCTACTTCAAGAACCTTCAGGGCGGCAGGGGCCTCCTGGGCTCCGACCAGGTGCTCTACACGGACCAGAGGTCTCGAGGCACAGTTAATTACTACGCTTCGAATCAGGACGCCTTCTTCAACAACTTCACGAACGCCATGACCAAGCTCGGAAGGGTCGGTGTCAAGACGGCCGCCAACGGCGAGATACGCCGCGACTGCCGGACCCCGAATTAGTTATAGCCTCGTCGATCGCCACCGACCGGTTGCTCATACGCACACATAAACTGTCCATGATTGTTATAATAAGATCGATCGTGTTTATATGGTTTTGATGCGAATTATGGAGCCAACCGCGATGTCTTTAAAATATAACTGATCGACTTTAAGTCGTGTCATGGACTCATGGTTATTCTTGTTCTGTTTGAAACCCGATCGTGTACATGCCTTGCCGTTGTCCGTTGGATATGTTTCCAAAGGATGCACAGATGTCTTGTTCTCTTGCGTGACCCTGAGTCACACTCCAACAGAAATTAGCGAGTGCAGGCTCTCTGGCAGATTGGCACGCACGGGAAGGGCCATCATATCTACGGAGTATTATATACTAAAAGCATAATACAAGGTCTAAAATAGAGACACTACGTTGATCCACATTATCAAAATTATTTCAACCGCTAGATCTGTAATTTTAATGGACAAGATTTAAAAATTTTACGTAACACATATGAGATATGTCACGTGTCACCACCTTCCATGAGAAAGGAAAATAAAAAGGTGTAATCAAATTTTACGTAACAATTATTTATTTTATAGACATTGTGTACATGCACACCCATCACGTGTCCCCCCCCCCCCCCCCCCCAAAAAAAAAAACCCACATGTACTTTACATGGAAGAAAAATTACCATTAGCTTTTCTATTAGTATCATCACGTAACCTTTATTGCATATGGAAGAAAAAAAATAGCTTTAGGATAATATTTAACTAATTAAATGTATGGCTATAATTTAGAGATAAAAATGTATGGATACTAATCGAAACATAGAGGAGCTAAAATATACATAACTAATATCTCTACAACGGGAATTTCCAGAAAAATGATTTGATCGATATCCAGTTTAAGAGGCTATAAAAATTAGATTCAAGCTTTATTTAAACCATAAACATGTGGCGTGATATATATAGAGGCCGTCGGCATACGATCGCACATGCCGAGCGCTCTAAAATAGTTGTCGACAAAACCAGGCAATCACCATATAGGTGGGCATACTAGGGGGTTTTCTGGGACATACCATCGTCAAAATATGATCGTCGACATACATGCCATTATGTTGAGGCTGCCCATCGGCAAAAGCATAGCTGCCAGCATATACTCCTACCACGTGGCCCGCAGTTCCACCCACCGATGGAAGCCTGACGGTGGTAGGTGTATGCCTACAACCACGTTAGAGGCCCTCTATATATAGGGTATGCCGAGGGTGGCCGTCGACATACCTTTTTTATTTTTCATTTTGTTTTTATTTCTGATTACTTAGTTATGCTTCAGAAAGAAGTGGTTCTAATGGTCTTCATATCGAATCTACTCATGTGAGACTGCCATGTGGTATCGATATGATGCAAAATAAATTAAGCCAAAGAAAACTAAAATTGTCTCCACACGACACCACTACACCCGCTAAGAAATAGCAGCATAACCACGGCGCTAGATAAAACAACCGAAACTAGCTAACAACCGAAACTAGATCGAATCGTGATGCTAGCAAAGTAGTAGGATGTGATAGAACATGAAGAATAGGCTGTCTGGTCACTACGTGACAATATTTGAACATGAAAATTTTGGTTAAACCTGAAACATGAATAATCATAATGAATATTATACTCTCTCCATCTCAAAATATCTTTGTCAATTTTATCTATATACAAAAGTATATATACACTTATAGACTTTTCAAAGATTTCAAATAAATTTTAGCTTATTACGTGTTTAAAGTGATGTCAAATTCAAAGATTTCTTCTCGACCGATATTTACCGTACATAGCCGGAAATTGGTTATTCCGGTTTATAAGTAAATACATATTGTCTTCACGGATTTAGTGTGGTCCCTCTTTTAAATGACTACTCATACCATTGGATGTCGACATGAAGTTTTTGCACCCATGAGTAGATGCTCCCGTTTTTTTAAATGAGCTTAACCACATTTTAAAATGTCAAAAAATTCTGATTCAAAATTTATCATGTACATCTCAAGGTTCTATGTTCTCGCAAAGTTGCTTCTCAAAAAATCGATATTGTTTGTGTCGTGTGTCAAAAAGATAAAATATGATTCTGAAAAACATCTCTTAGTGAGATATTTCTTTATTATTTTTACACGGGACACAAAAAGTGTCGGTTTTCCATGAAAATTGATGTGCACACATACAATGTCGACATGTATGGATGTAATTTTTGTTCAAGCTTTTAAAAACATCTATTTTTTGTCAAGTGGCATGAGCATATGCTAAGATCAAAAGTGTATTTCTGATACTCTACATGTAAGTTAAAATCTATGTACTACTTTTTTTAAATATAACCACTTGCAAAAGGCACATATATTCAATGATAATTCATTTCTTATGCCAACAAAAAAATCTCCAAGAAATTAAAAGTTGTTAAAGATGTCTTTGGAACAAGTGGTATTTTCTGATATAGTATTTGTGGTTAATATAGAATAATCCTAATTCAAATTTCATAATATAAGTTTCTGTAGAGCCATAATTGACAAGTTCTGGCATTGCCCTCGCAAATGCGAGGGCCACCTTGCTAGTTAGACCTAAATTCATCAATATCAAATGACCCATCAACACTGATCTGCACTTACTCTTATCGGTGAAAGAGAGCACTATGATTAGTGCAATTCAGTTCAGCATGCATTAACTGACCATTCCCACTAGGTACATAACAGCACGATCCGCATGATCATATTCAGGTTGCACGCCCTCACCATTACGAACTTTTTTTTTTCATGTGACTAATTTTGAGTAGAGTAAGAATTAACTTAATTCGTAGTTGACGTCATCTCATGAGTTGGTCTTGGGTGAGCAATTTTTGTGGTTACAACTATCTTGTTATTTAATAATCTCAGTTGCAACCTAATTTAGAGTACACCCTCACCCAATGAAGGTTAGCAAAGGCGCTGGATACAGCATTTGGGGAGTGTTAGCAAAGCTTCCGCGGTTTGGGGGTCAGTGATATGTCTCCGACGTATCGATAATTTCTTATGTTCCATGCCACATTATTGATGATATCTACATGTTTTATACACATTATATGTCATATTTATGCGTTTTCCGGAACTAACCTATTGACGAGATGCCGAAGGGCCAGTTGCTGTTTTCTGCTGTTTTTGGTTTCAGAAATCCTAGTAAGAAAATATTCTCGGAATCGGACGAAATCAACGCCCAGCATCTTAGAATCCCTGGAAGCATCCAGAACACCCGAGAGAGGCCAGAGGGGGGCCACGGGCCCACCACACATGACCCTGGCGCGGCCTAGGGGGGGGGCGCCCCCTAGTGTGTCGTCGCCTCGTTGACCTTCTGACGCCGCCTCTTCGCCTATATAAAGGTCCCTGACCTAAAACATCGATACGAAAAAGCCACGGTACGAGAAACCTTCCAGAGCCGCCGCCATCGCGAAGCCAAGATCTGGGGGACAGGAGTCTCTGTTCCGGCACGCCGCCGGGACGGGGAAGTGCCCCGGAAGGCTCCTCCATCGACACCACCGCCATCTTCACCAACGCTGCTGTCTCCCATGAGGAGGGAGTAGTTCTCCATCGAGGCTCGGGGCTGTACCGGTAGCTATGTGGTTAATCTCTCTCATATGTGCTTCAATACAATAATCTCATGAGCTGCCTTACATGATTGAGATTCATATGATGATGCTTGTAATATAGATGTCATTATGCTAGTCCAGTGGGTTTTACTTATGTGATCTCCGGAGACTCCTTGTCCCACGTGTGTAAAGGTGACAGTGTGTGCACCGTGTGGGTCTCTTAGGCTATATTTCACAGAATACTTATTCACTGTTATGAATGGCATAGTGAAGTGCTTATTTATATCCCTTTATGATTGCAATGTGTTTTGTATCACAATTTATCTATGTGCTACTCTAGTGATGTTATTAAAATAGTTTATTTCTCCTGCACAGTGTAATGGTGACAGTGTGTGCATCGTGTAGTACTTGGCGTAGACTATGATTGTGATCTCTTGTAGATTATGAAGTTAACTATTGCTATGATAGTATTGATGTGATCTATGCCTCCTTTCGTAGTGTGAAGGTGACGAGTGTGCATGCTATGTTAGTACTTGGTTTGGTTATGTTGATCTGTTATGCACTCTAAGGTTATTTAAATATGAACATTGAATATTGTGGAGCTTGTTAACTCCGGCATTGAGGGTTCGTGTAATCCTACACGGTTAGTGGTGTTCATCATCCAACAAGAGAGTGTAGAGTCTAGCATCTATTTATTTATTCTGTTATGTGATCAAAGTTGAGAGTGTCCACTAGTGAAAGTATGATCCCTAGGCCTTGTTCCTAAATACTGCTATCGCTGCTTGTTTACTTTTTTACTGCATCTCTATTGTCTGCAATATTACCACCATCAACCACACGCTAGCAAGCACTTTTCTGGTGCCGTTGCTACTTCTTATATTTATTCATACCACCTGTATTTCACTATCTCTTCGCCGAACTAGTGCACCTATTAGGTGTGTTGGGGACACAAGAGACTTCTTGCTTTGTGGTTGCAGGGTTGCATGAGAGGGATATCTTTGACCTCTTCCTCCCTGAGATCGATAAACCTTGGGTGATCCACTTAAGGGAAACTTGCTGCTGTTCTACAAACCTCTGCTCTTGGAGGCCCAACACTGTCTACAAGAATAGAAGCTCCCGTAGACATCAAGCACTTTTCCGGCGCCGTTGCTCGGGGAGGAAAGGTAAAAGGCACTCATACTCCGGTCCCAGGTAAAGTACATTTCTGTTGCCGTTGTGTGTGTGCTCGAAGCTATTTCCTTTAGATCCTGCAATTGCATCTTTTTGTTTCTTGTTTACACTAGTTTGGTATAATGGACAACAATGAGCTTCTTATTCTATTTCCTGATTTAAGACATGGATGGTTTGATGCGAAAATTAAAAAACCTATGGAACCTTATTTGCATGCTAGTAATATTAGTATGAACGCTTTGAACACCATTGTTGATAATGATATAGAAAGTTCTAAGCTTGGGGAAGCTGGTTTTCATGATCTTTTTAGTCCCCCAAGCATTGAGGAGAAAATTTACTTTGATGATACTTTGCCTCCTATTTATGATGATTATAATGATAGTAGTCTTTTAGTACCGCCTGTTATGGAGGATAAATTTGAATATGATTATAATATGCCTCCTATATTTGATGATGAGAATAATAATGATAGCTACTTTGTTGAATTTTCTCCCACTACAACTAATAAAATTGATTATGCCTATGTGGAGAGTAATAATTTTATGCATGAGACTCATGATAAGAATGCTTTATGTGATAGTTATATTGTTGAGTTTGCTCATGATACTACTGAAAGTTATTATGAGAGAGGAAAATATGGTTGTGGAAATTTGCATGTTACTAAAACACCTCTCTATGTGCTGAAATTTTTGAAGCTACACTTGTTCTATCTTCCTATGCTTGTTACTTTGCTCCTCATGAACTTGTTTATTTACAAGATTCCTTTTCATAGGAAGCATGTTAGACTTAAATTTGTTTTGAATTTGCCTCTTGATGCTCTCTTTTGCTTCAACTCTTATTTCTTGCGAGTGCATCATTAAAACTGCTGAGCCCATTTTAATGGCTATAAAGAAAGAACTTCTTGGGAGATAACTCATGTGTTTATTTTTCTACAGTACTTTTATTTTGTATTTGAGTCTTGGAAGTTGTTACTACTGTAGCAACCTCTCCTTATCTTATTTTATTGCATTGTTGTGCCAAGTAAAGTCTTTGATAGAAAGGTTGATACTAGATTTGGATTACTGCGCAGGAACAGATTTCTGTCTGTCACGAATCTGGCTGAATTCTCTGTAGGTAACTCATAAAATTATGCCAATTTACGTGAGTGATCCTCAGATATGTACGCAACTTTCATTCAATTTGAGCATTTTCATTTGAGCAAGTCTGGTGCCTCTTTAAAATTCGTCTTTACGGACTGTTCTGTTTTGACAGATTCTGCCTTTTATTTCGCATTGCCTCTTTTGCTATGTTGGATGGATTTCTTTGTTTCATTAATGTCCAGTAGCTTTGTGAAATGTCCAGAAGTGTTAAGAATGATTGTGTCACCTCTGAACATGTGAATTTTTGATTATGCACTAACCCTCTAATGAGTTGTTTCGAGTTTGGTGTGGAGGAAGTTTTCAAGGGTCAAGAGAGGAGGATGATATACTATGATCAAGGAGAGTGAAAGCTCTAAGCTTGGGGATGCCCGGTGGTTCACCCCTGCATATTTTAAGAAGACTCAAGCGTCTAAGCTTGGGGATGCCCAAGGCATCCCCTTCTTCATCGACAACATTATCAGAGTTCCTCCCCGAAACTATATTTTTATTCCGTCACATCTTATGTGCTTTACTTGGAGCGTCGGTTTGTTTTTGTTTTTTGTTTTTGTTTGAATAAAATGGATCCTAGCATTCATTGTGTGGGAGAGAGACACGCTCCGCTGTTGCATATGGACAAATATGTCCTTAGGTTTTACTCATAGTATTCATGGCGAAGGTTGAATCTTCTTCGTTAAATTGTTATATGGTTGGAATCGGGAAATGCTACATGTAGTAATTCTAAAATTTCTTGAATAATTTGATACTTGGCAATTGTTGTGCTCATGTTTAAGCTCTTGCATCATATACTTTGCACCCATTAATGAAGAAACACCTAGAGCTTGCTAAATTTGGTTTGCATATTTGGTCTCTCTAAAGTCTAGATAATTCTAGTATTGAGTTTGAACAACAAGGAAGACGGTGTAGAGTCTTATAATGTTTACAATATGTCTTTTATGTGAGTTTTGCTGCACCGGTTCATCCTTGTGTTTTTTTTCAAATAACCTTGCTAGCCTAAACCTTGTATCGAGAGGGAATACTTCTCATGCATCCAAAATCCTTGAGCCAACCACTATGCCATTTGTGTCCACCATACCTACCTACTACATGGTATTTCTCCGCCATTCCAAAGTAAATTGCTTGAGTGCTACCTTTAAAATTTCTATTCTCTACCTTTACAATATATAGCTCATGGGACAAATAGCTTAAAAACTATTGTGGTATTGGATATGTACTTATGCACTTTATCTCTTATTATTGCTTGTTGTGCGATAACCATGTTTTCTGGGGACGCCATCAACTACTCTTTGTTGAATATCATGTGAGTTGCTATGCATGTCCGTCTTGTCTGAAGTAAGGGAGATCTACCACTTTAATGGTTAGAGCATGCATATTGTTAGAGAAGAACATTGGGCCGCTAACTAAAGCCATGAATCATGGTGGAAGTTTCAGTTTTGGACATATATCCTCAATCTCATATGAGAACATTAATTATTGCTACATGCTTATGCATCAAAGAGGAGTCCATTATCTGTTGTCCATGTTGTCCCGGTATGGATGTCTAAGTTGAGAATAATCAAAAGCGAGAAATCCAAAATGCGAGCTTTCTCCTTAGAACTTTGTACGAGCGGCATGGAGGTACCCCTTTGTGACACTTGGTTAAAACATGTGTATTGCGATGATCCCGGTAGTCCAAGCTAATTAGGACAAGGTGCGGGCACTATTAGTATACTATGCATGAGGCTTGCAACTTGTAAGATATAATTTACATAATACATGTGCTTTATTACTACCGTTGACAAAATTGTTTCTTGTTTTCAAAATAAAAGCTCTAGCACAAATATAGCAATCGATGCTTTCCTCTTTGAAGGACCTTTCTTTTACTTTTATGTTGAGTCAGTTCACCTATTTCTCTCCACCTCAAGAAGCAAACACTTGTGTGAAGCTGTGCATTGATTCCTACATACTTGCATATTGCACTTGTTATATTACTCTATGTTGACAATTATCCATGAGATATACATGTTATAAGTTGAAAGCAACCGCTGAAACTTAATCTTCCTTTGTGTTGCTTCAATACCTTTACTTTGAATCATTGCTTTATGAGTTAACTCTTATGCAAGACTTATTGATGCTTGTCTTGAAGTGCTATTCATGAAAAGTCTTTGCTTTATGATTCATTTGTTTACTCATGTCATTACCATTGTTTTGATCATTGCATTCATTACATATGCTTACAATAGTATGATCAAGGTTATGATGGCATGCCACTCCAGAAATTATCTTTGTTATCGTTTACCTGCTCGGGACGAGCAGGAACTAAGCTTGGGGATGCTGATACGTCTCCGACGTATCGATAATTTCTTATGTTCCATGCCACATTATTGATGATATCTACATGTTTTATACACATTATATGTCATATTTATGCGTTTTCGGGAACTAACCTATTGACGAGATGCCGAAGGGCCGCTTGTCGTTTTCGCTGTTTTTGGTTTCAGAAATCCTAGTAAGGAAATATTCTCGGAATCGGACGAAATCAACGCCCAGCATCTTAGAATCCCCGGAAGCATCCAGAACATCCGAGAGAGGCCAGAGGGGGGCCACGGGCCCACCACACATGACCCTGGCGCGGCCTAGGGGGGGCGCTCCCCCCTAGTGTGTCATCGCCTCGTTGACCTTCTGACGCCGCCTCTTCGCCTATATAAAGGTCCCTGACCTAAAACATCGATACAAAAAAGCCACGGTACGAGAAACCTTCCAGAGCCGCCGCCATCACGAAGCCAAGATCTGGGGGACAGGAGTCTCTGTTCCGGCACGCCGCCGGGACGGGGAAGTGCCCCCGGAAGGCTCCTCCATCGACACCACCGCAATCTTCATCAACGCTGCTGTCTCCCATGAGGAGGGAGTAGTTCTCCATCGAGGCTCGGGGCTGTACCGGTAGCTATGTGGTTAATCTCTCTCCTATGTGCTTCAATACAATAATCTCATGAGCTGCCTTACATGATTGAGATTCATATGATGATGCTTGTAATCTAGATGTCATTATGCTAGTCAAGTGGGTTTTACTTATGTGATCTCCGGAGACTCCTTGTCCCACGTGTGTAAAGGTGACAAGTGTGTGCACCGTGTGGGTCTCTTAGGCTATATTTCACGAATACTTATTCACCGTTATGAATGGCATAGTGAAGTGCTTATTTATATCCCTTTATGATTGCAATGTGTTTTGTATCACAATTTATCTATGTGCTACTCTAGTGATGTTATTAAAGTAGTTTATTCCTCCCGCACGGTGTAATGGTGACGAGTGTGTGCATCGTGTAGTACTTGGCGTAGGCTATGATTGTGATCTCTTGTAGATTATGAAGTTAACTATTGCTCTGATAGTATTGATGTGATCTATGCCTCCTTTCGTAGTGTGAAGGTGACAGTGTGCATGCTATGTTAGTACTTGGTTTGGTTATGTTGATCTGTTATGCACTCTAAGGTTATTTAAATATGAACATTGAATATTGTGGAGCTTGGTAACTCCGGCATTGAGGGTTCGTGTAATCCTACACAGTTAGTGGTGTTCATCATCCAACAAGAGAGTGTAGAGTCTAGCATCTATTTATTTATTCTGTTATGTGATCAAAGTTGAGTGTGTCCACTAGTGAAAGTATGATCCCTTGGCCTTGTTCCTAAATATTGCTATCGCTGCTTGTTTACTTTTTTACTGCATCTCTACTCGTCCGCAATATTACCACCATCAACCACACGCCAGCAAGCACTTTTCCGGTGCCGTTGCTACTCGCTTATATTTATTCATACCACCTGTATTTCACTATCTCTTCGCCGAACTAGTGCACCTATTAGGTGTGTTGGGGACACAAGAGACTTCTTGCTTTGTGGTTGCAGTGGTTGCATGAGAGGGATATCTTTGACCTCTTCCTCCCTGAGATCGATAAACCTTGGGTGATCCACTTAAGGGAAACTTGCTGCTGTTCTACAAACCTCTGCTCTTGGAGGCCCAACACTGTCTACAAGAATAGAAGCTCCCGTAGACATCAGTCAGCTCCCCCAGGGGGTCACCAAATTGACCCTCCAATGATCAAAAGGCTAAGAAAACCAAATCATAGTTCAAATTGAGCCATGAATGCGTCCACATTCAAATGCAAGTCTCCAGTTCAAATTCAATGGCCATGCGGCGGCTACCGAACACCACCACTGGCTCATCATATTACAAATCAGGAAGAGGGAATAGAGATCAAATGGAGGAGGCCGGTGGGTCGTCGATGACAGCCGGTGCTAGCTGCTCAGGTACCAAAGGTGGAAGCTCTATCGATGGTGGTTGCTGCATTGCCGGTGTTGGAAGCTCTGCTGCCGCTATGACTTGGTCTATCGCCGATGATGCCATCATCTCCTTCATGATACGAGCTCGTGCCATCTTGTACCACGCCTTTGAATCATCATTCATGATGGAAGTGTCAGCCATCAAGTTGTTAAAATGGTCCTTCGTCTTCGTCATTGTGGCTTGCAATGACTCATTCATGGCATGGATGAGCGTAGCTTGGGCTGCAAATTTGGCGGCTTCAACCTTAACGTCGATGAGCTTGATCTTTTGTTCGGTCTTGTACAACAACGCCTTCACCTTCGATTGTTCTTATCATCTCGCTCATCGTCCCTATCTTTGGAGCTCGAAACCACCTTGGCGATGAGCATGTCAATGGATGATCCCATGGCGGTCGACGATGTGGTACCATTCCTCTCGGCCTTGGCTTTCTTGTTGCAAACTGGGTGCCCAACCGAGGCAGGCGAGGGTGGCGCCGGCCCCAACTCTACATCGACATCCATGTTGTCGTTGAGAGTGAGTCGGGTCTTCTCCAATTTAGGACAATTCTCAAGCATGGTCAACACATGCATTAGAGCAAAATCTTTGCCTTTTCTCCAGTTCCTATACATGAGTACATCATCCTTCCACTACACAACACGAAAGGAAACCAATACAACATTAGACATTTAAAATAAAATAATGTAGGACATCTAAACGAGAAAGTAATATCTCTTACGTGATTCTCCATTGTTTTCACACTCTCTTACCTTTTTTGTAAACATCACATGACAGCCATGGAACTTGTTCACCAACGGTTGTACGATGCCCAAACTATCCGACATTGAATTCTCGTTGCAGTTCATGTCCATGTTCTTATAGTCACCGAAGAGCTTGTGTTCGTTGAATTGATGGTAGATTCTCAACAAATAGGTTCCCCACACCTAATGGGAACTGGTAATAGGGCCGAGGCTCATGGCCTTCCATCCATCGGTAAGGCAAAGATCCCCGAGTGTGCTCCATTGAATGCTTCAGCTCCCCTTCTTCTTGGCATTGATCGGTGCTCGTGTCAACATCCACCACTTCCATCTTCGAGCCATCATCATCGCCCTCCTCCTCTCCTTGGGTGTCATCGATGTCCTCGTCTGATGGAGCACCCTGGCTTATAATGTCGGCCAAGATGCTGACTGATAACCCACAAGTATAGGGGATCGCAACAGTCTTCGAGGGAAGTAAAACCCAAATTTATTGATTCGACACAAGGGGAGGTAAAGAATACTTATAAGCCTTAACAACTGAGTTTTCAATTCAGCCGCACCTGGAAAAGCACTAGTAACAGGGGTGATGTGAAAGCAACAGTAATATGAGAGCAATAGTAACAAGTAACACATCAGCAGATAATAATGAACACGGAGGCAATGGCACCGAGAAAATAGTTGATACTACTTCCAATGACATATAGAACGAGTATATGATGATAAGAGATGGACCGGGGTTCCCAGCTATCTACACTAGTGGTAACTCTCCAATAACAAGTGACAAGTGTTGGGTGAACAAATTACGGTTGGGCAATTGATAGGATTGAAATAGCATTAAGACAGAACATCAAGATTATTAATCATGTAGGCATGTTTTCCATATATAGTCATACGTGCTCGCAATGAGAAACTTGCATAACATCTTTTGTCCTACCAGCCGGTGGCAGCCGGGCCTCAAGGGAATCTACTGGTAGTTAAGGCACTCCTTTTAATAGAGCACCGGAGCAAAGCATTAACACTTGGTGAAAACATGTGATCCTCATATCACAGCCTTCCCCTCCGGTTGTCCCAATTTCTGTCAATTTGGGGCCTCGGGTTCCGGACAGCAATATGTGCAAACAAATTGTAGATACAAGCTAAGCAATAATTATAGAGCTCAAATCTAAGATCATGCCACTCGTGCACTAGTGACAAGCATTAAACACAACAAGATTGCAGCAACAATAACTTCACAAACTTATATAAATAGACTGATCATAATGTAACAATTCATCGGATCCCAACAAACACAACACCGATTACATCAGATGAATCTCAATCATGTAAGGCAGCTCATGAGATCATTGTATTGAAGTACATGGGAGAGAGAGTACCAACTAGCTACAGCTAGAACCCGTAGTCCATGGGGGAACTACTCACGGAGCATGATCGAGGCGGTGGCGTCGATGGAGATGGCTTCCGGGGGCACTTCCCCGTCCCGGCGGCGTGCCGGAACAGAGATTTTGTCCCCCGAAACGGAGTTTCGCGATGGCGGCGGCGCCCCTGGAGTCTTTCTGGAGTTTCGTCAATTGGTGTAGGGTTTTTACGTCGCGAGAGGTTATATAGGCGAAGAGGTGGAGTCGGAGGAGCCAGGGGGCCCCCTCCCCATAGGCTGGCGCGGCCAGGGGGCCACCCGTGCCGCCTTATGGTGTGGGTCCCCTGCTGCCCTTCCTCGTCTCCCCTTCGGACTTCTGGAACCTTCCGTGAAATATAAGATCGTGGGCTTTTGTTTCGTCCAATTCGAGAATATTGCCCGAACAGCCTTTTCGGAACCAAAAACAACAGAAACGAGAACCGGCACTGTGGCATCTTGTTAATAGGTTAGTTCCGGAAAATGCATAAAATCATTATAAAGTGTGAGCAAAACATGTAGGTATTGTCATAAAACTAGCATGGAACATCAGAAATTATAGATACGTTGGAGACGTATCAAGCATCCCCAAGTTTAGTTCCTACTCGCCCTCGAGTAGGTAAACGATAAAAAGAATAATTTCTGTAGTGACATGCTACTAACATAATCTTGATCATTTTATTGTAAAGCATATGAGATGAATGCAGTGACTCAAGGCAATGCTCTATAGTTTGCTAACAAATAGATAACATATAGCAAAACTTTTCATGAATAGTACTTTCAAGACAAGCATCAAAAAGTCTTGCATAAGAGTTAACTCATAAAGCAATAAATTCTGAATAAGAGGTTTTGAAGCAACACAAAGGATGATTAAGTTTCAGCAATTGCTTTGAACTTTCAACATACATATCTCATGGATAATTGTCAACACAAAGTAATATAATGAATGCAAATACGCAAGTATGTAAGAATCAATGCACAGTTGACACAAGTGTTTGCTTCTAAGATGGAAGGAAGTAGGTAAACTGACTCAACATAAAGTAAAAGAAAGGCCCTTCGCAGAGGGAAGCAGGGATTAAATCATGTGCTAGAGCTTTTTATGTTTTGAAATCATATAGAGAGCATGCAAATAAAGTTTTGAGAAGTGTTTGTTGTTGTCAACGAATGGTAGTGGACACTCTAACTACCTCATCAACCAGACTTTCAAGAGCGGCTCCCATGAAGGACGTTATCTCTACCAGCAAGGTAGATCATTCCTCTTCTCTTTTGTTTACACATGTATTTTAGTTTTATTTATAGATGACACTCCTCCCAACCTTTTGCTTTCACAAGCCATGGCTAACCGAATCCTCGGGTGCCTTCGAACATTCACATACCATGAAGGAGTGTCTATTTGCAAAATTAAGTTGCTTACTGATGAATTAGGGCAAAACATGTGAAGAAAATTATTAGTGAAGGTTAATTAATTGGGGCTGGGCACCCCGTTGCCAGCTCTTTTTGCAAAATTGTTGGATAAGCGGATATGCCACTAGTCCATAGGTGAAAGTCTGTCAGAAGTAAATGACAAGGTTGAAAGATAAATGATGGTGTGTAAGACACACGTCCGTTGGGAACCCCAAGAGGAAGGTGTGATGCGTACAGCAGCAAGTTTTCCCTCAGTAAGAAACCAAGGTTATCGAACCAGTAGGAGTCAAGGAACACGTGAAGGTTGTTGGTGGCGGAGTGTAGTGCGGCGCAACACGGGGATTCCGGCGCCAACGTGGAACCTGCACAACACAATCAAAGTACTTTGCCCCAACGTAATGGTGAGGTTGTCAATCTCACGGGCTTGCTGTAAACAAAGGATTAAATGTATAGTGTGGAAGATGATGTTTGTTTGCGAAGAACAAAGAAAGAACGAGTTTGCAGTAGATTGTATTTCAGATGTAAAGAATGGACCGGGGTCCACAGTTCACTAGTGGTGTCTCTCCCATAAGATAAATAGCATGTTGGGTGAACAAATTACAGTTGGGCAATTGACAAACAGAGAAGGCATACAATGCACATACATATATCACGATGACTACTATGAGATTTAATCAGGGCATTACGACAAAGTACATAGACCGCTATCCAGCATGCATCTATGCCTAAAAGTCCACCTTCGAGTTATCATCCGAACCCCTTCCAGTATTAAGTTGCAAACAACGGACAATTGCATTAAGTATGGTGCGTAATGTAACCAACACAAATATCCTTAGACAAAGCATTGATGTTTTATCCCTAGTGGCAACAAGCACATCCACAACCTTAGAACTTTCTCATCACCGTCCTGCATTCAATGGAGGCATGAACCCACTATCGAGCATAAATACTCCCTCTTGGAGTCACAAGTATCAACTTGGCCGAGCCTCTACTAGCAACGGAGAGCATGCAAAAACATAAACAACACATATATGATAGATTGATAATCAACTTGACATAGTATTCCATATTCATCGGATCCCAACAAACACAACATGTAGCATTACAAATAGATGATCTTGATCATGATAGGCAGCTCACAAGATCTAACATGATAGCACAAGAGGAGAAGACAACCATCTAGCTACTGCTATGGACCCATAGTCCAGGGGTGAACTACTCACACATCAATCCGGAGGCGATCATGGTGATGAAGAGTCCTCCGGGAGATGATTCCCCTCTCCGGCAGGGTGCCGGAGGCGATCTCCTAAATCCCCCGAGATGGGATTGGCAGCGGCGGCGTCTCTGGAAGGTTTTCTGTATCGTGGCTCTCGGTACTGGGGTTTTCGCGACGAAGGCTATAAGTAGGCGGAAGGGCAGAGTCGGAGGGCTAGCGAGGGGCCCACACCATAGGGCGGCGCGGGCCCCCCTTTGGCCGTGCGGCCCTATGGTGGCGGCGCCTCGTCGCCCCACTTCGTATCCCCTTCGTTCTTCTGGAAGCTTCGTGGAAAAATAAGACCCTGGGCGTTGATTTCATCCAATTCCGAGAATATTTCCTTTGTAGGATTTCTAAAACCAAAAACAGCAGAAAACGAACAAGCGGCTCTTCGGCATCTCGTTAATAGGTTAGTGCCGGAAAATGCATAATAATGACATAAAGTGTGTATAAAACATGTGAGTATCATCATAAAAGTAGCATGGAACATAAGAAATTATAGATACGTTTGAGACGTATCAAGCATCCCCAAGCTTAGTTCCTACTCGCCCTCGAGTAGGTAAACGATAACAAGGATAATTTCTGAAGTGACATGCTATCATAATCTTGATCAATACTATTGTAAAGCATATGAGATGAATGCATTGATTCGAAGCAATGGTAAAGACAATGATTAAACAACTGAATCATATAGCAAAGACTTTTCATGAATAGTACTTTCAAGACAAGCATCAATAAGACTTGCATAAGAGTTAACTCATAAAGCAATAAATTCTTAGTAGAAAGCTTTGAAGCAACACAAAGGAAGATATATGTTTCAGCAGATTGCTTTCAACTTCAACATGTTTATCTCATGGATAATTGTCAACACAAAGTAATATAACAAGTGCAATAGGTAAACATGTAAGAATCAATGCACACAGTTCACACAAGTGTTTGCTTCTAAGATAGAAAGAAGTAGGTAAACCGACTCAACAATAAAGTAGAAGATAGGCCCTTCGCAGAGGGAAGCATGGATTACTATTTTTGTGCTAGAGCTTTTCATTTTGAAAACATAGAAACAATTTTGTCAATGGTAGTAATAAATCATATGTGTTATGTATAAGACATCTTATAAGTTGCAAGCCTCATGCATAGATTACCAATAGTGCTCGCACCTTGTCCTAATTAGCTTGGATTTACATGGATCATCATTGCATAACATATGTTTCAACCAAGTGTCACAAAGGTGTACCTCTATGCCGCCTGTACAAAGGTCTAAGGAGAAAGATCGCATTTGATTTCTCGTTTTTGATTATTCTCAACTTAGACATCCATACCGGGACAACATAGACAACAGTGTAATGGACTCCTCTTTAATGCATAAGCATTCAACAACAGATAATATTCTCATAAGAGATTGAGGATTAATTGTCCAAACTGAAACTTCCACCATGATTCATAGCTTTAGTTAGCGGCCCAATGTTCTTCTCTAACAATATGCATACTCAAACCATTTGATCATGATAAATCACCCTTACTTCAGACAATACGAACATGCATAGCAACTCACATGATATTCAACAAAGGTGTAATAGTTGGTGGCGTCCCCAGAAGCATGGTTACCGCTCAACAAGCAACTTATAAGAAATAAGATACATAAGCTACATATTCTTTATCACAATAGTTTTTAAGGCTATTTTCCCATGAGCTATATATTGCAAAGACAAAGAATAGAATTTTAAAGGTAGCACTCAAGTAATTTACTTTGGAATGGTAGAGAAATACCATGTAGTAGGTAGGTATGGTGGACACAAATGACATAGTTTTTGGCTCAAGGATTTGGATGCACGAGAAGTAATCCCTCTCAATACAAGGCTTAGGCTAGCAAAGTTGTTTGAAGCAAACTAAAGTATAAACTGGTACAGCAAAACTTACATAAGAACATATTGCAAGCATTATAAGACTCTACGCTGTCTCCTTGTTGTTCAAACACCTTAACAAGAAAATATCTAGACTCTAGAGAGACCAATCATGCAAACCAAATTTTAACAAGCTCTATGTAGTTCTTCATTAATAGGTGCAAAGTACATGATGCAAGACCTTAAACATGATCTATTTGAGCACAACAATTGCCAAGTATAAAATTATTCAAGACATTATACCAATTACCACATGAAGCATTTTCTGTTTCCAACCATATAACAATGAACGAAGCAGTTTCAACCTTCGCCATGAACATTAAAAGTAAAGCTAAGAACACATGTCTTCATATGCAACAGCGGAGCGTGTCTCTCTCCCACACAAGGAATGCTAGGATCCGATTTTATTCAAACAAAAACAAAAACAAACAGACGCTCCAACTAAAGCACATAAGATGTGACGGAATAAAAATATAGTTTCACTAGAGGTGACCTGATAAGTTGTCGATGAAGAAGGGATGCCTTGGGCATCCCCAAGCTTAGATGCTTGAGTCTTCTTAAAATATGCAGGGATGAACCACGGGGGCATCCCCAAGCTTAGACTTTTCACTCTTCTTGATCATATTGTATCATCCTCCTCTCTTGACCCTTGAAAACTTTCTCCACACCAAACTCAAAACAAACTCATTAGAGGGTTAGTGCATAATTGAAAATTCACATATTCAGAGGTGACATAATCATTCTTAAAACTTTTGGACATTGCACAAAGCTACTGAAAGTTAATGGAATAAAGAAATCCATCAAACATAGCAAAACAGGCAATACGAAATAAAAGGCAGAATCTGTCAAAACAGAACAGTCCGTAAAGACGAATTTTTCAGGGGCACTTATCTTGCTCAGATGAAAATGCTCAAATTGAATGAAAGTTGCGTACATATATGGGGATCACGCACGTAAATTGGCAAATTTTTCGAAATTACCTACAGAAGGGACTGCTCAATTTCGTGACAGTAAGAAATCTGTTTCTGCACAGTAATCCAAATCTAGTATCAACCCTACTATCAAAGACTTTACTTGGCACAACAATGCAATAAAATAAAGATAAGGATAGGTTGCTACAGTAGTAACAACTTCCAAGACTCAAATATAAAACAAAAGTGCAGAACTAAAATAATGGGTTGTCTCCCATAAGCGCTTTCTTTAACGCCTTTCGCCTAGGCGCAGTAAAGTGTGAATCAAGTATTATCAAGAGGTGAAGCATCAACATCATAATTTGTTCTAATAATAGAATCATAAGGTAACTTCATTCTCTTTCTAGGGAAGTGTGCCATACCTTTCTTGAGAGGAAATTGATACTTAATATTACCTTCCTTCATATCAATAATAGCACCAACAGTTTGAGGAAAAGGTCTTCCCAATATAATGGGACAAGATGCATTGCATTCAATATCCAAGACAACAAAATCAACGGGGACAAGGTTATTGTTAACCATAATGCGAACATTATCAATCCTCCCCAAAGGTTTCTTTATAGAATGATCAGCAAGATTAACATCCAAATAACAATTTTTCAATGGTGGCAAGTCAAGCATATCATAGATTTTCTTAGGCATAACAGAAATACTTGCACCAAGATCACATAAAGCATTACAATCAAAATCATGGACCCTCATCTTAATGATGGGCTCCCAACCATCCTCTAACTTCCTAGGAATAGAAGTTTCAAGTTTTAATTTCTCTTCTCTAGCTTTTATGAGAGCATTTGTAATATGTTTTGTAAAGGCCAAATTTATAGCACTAGCATTGGGACTTTTAGCAAGTTTTTGTAAGAACTTAATAACTTCAGAGATATGACAATCATCAAAATCTAAACCATTATGATCTACAGCAATGGTATCATTGTCCCCAATATTTTGAAAAAATTCAGCAGTTTTATCACAAGTAGTTTCAGCAGTTTTAGCAGTTTCAGGCAGTTTTGCACGCTTTGAACTAGGAGTAGAAACATTGCTAACACCAATTATTTTATCATTGATAGTAGGAGGTTTAGCAACATTTGAAGCATTAACATTACTAGTGGTGGTAATAGTCCAAACTTTAGCTACATTATTCTCTTTAGCAAATTTTTCGTTTTCTTCTCTTTCCCACCTAGCATGCAGTTCAGCCATCAATCTAATATTTTCATTAATTCGAACTTGGATGGCGTTTGCTGTAGTAACAATTTTATTAACTTTATCTTCATTAGGCATAACTTTCAATTTTAAAACATCAACATCAAAGGCAAGACTATCAACCTTAGAAGCAAGAATATCAATTTTACCAAGCTTTTCCTCAACAGATTTGTTAAAAGCAGTTTGTGTACTAATAAACTCTTTAAGCATGGCTTCAAGACCAGGGGGTACACTCCTATTATTGTTGTAAGAATTACCATAAGAATTACCATAACCATTACCATTATTAGAAGGATATGGCCTATAGTTGTTACCAGAATTATTCCTATAAGCATTGTTGTTGAAATTATTACTTTTAATGAAGTTCACATCAACATGTTCTTCTTGAGCAACCAATGAAGCTAAAGGAACATTATTAGGATCAACATTAGATCTACCATTCACAAGCATAGACATAATAGCATCAATCTTAACATTCAAGGAGGAGGTTTCTTCAACAGAATTTACCTTCTTACCTTGTGGAGCTCTTTACGTGTGCCATTCAGAGTAATTTATCATCATATTATCAAGAAGCTTTGTTGCCGCGTCTAAGGTGATGGACATAAAAGTACCTCCAGCAGCTGAATCCAATAGGTTCCGCGAAGAAAAAATTCAATCATGCATAAAAGGTTTGGATGATCATCCATGTAGTCAGTCCATGAGTAGGGCAATTCTTCACCAAAGATTTCATTCTCTCCCATGCTTGAGCAACATGCTCATTATCCAATTGCTTAAAATTCATTATGCTACTTCTCAAAGATATAATTTTAGCGGGAGGATAATATCTACCAATGAAAGCATCCTTACATTTAGTCCATGAATCAATACTATTCTTAGGCAAAGATAGCAACTAATCTTTAGCTCTTCCTCTTAAGGAGAAAGGAAACAATTTCAATTTTATAATGTCACCATCTACATCCTTATACTTTTGCATTTCACAAAGTTCAACAAAGTTATTAAGATGGGCAGCAGCATCGTCAGAACTAACACCAGAAAATTGCTCTCTCATAACAAGATTTAGTAAAGCAGGTTTAATTTCAAAAAATTCTGCTGTAGTAGCAGGTGGAGCAATAGGTGTGCATAGGAAATCATTATTATTTGTGCTAGTGAATTCACACAACTTAGTATTTTCAGGCGTACCCATTTTAGTAGTAGTAAATAAAGCAAACTAAATAAAGTAAATGCAAGTAACTAATTTTTGGGAGTGGTGTTTTGGAACATGGGAGCATATGCTCCCTATATTTTGAAATGTATTTTACACATATTTTAAATTTAAAAAAAATTGAAACAAAAAATTAGCATGTACATCTTCACGTGCTACGCGCTCACAAAGTTGTTTCATAAAAAATGAACTTATCATGTGACGTGTGTAAAAAAGACAAAATTCAATGCTAAAAACAATGCTTTTCACATGATAAGTTTTCTCTTTTTTACATAGACCACAAAAAATATTATTTTTTCGTGAAACTTGACACACGCATATATTATAATATATGCACATGTAGAATTTTTTGTCAAAATTTTTCCACACTTCGAAATATGTTTTGTTGGTAGAGGGAGCATACGCACCCGGGAGCCGAATTGAATTTCCACTAATTTTTTTGTGTTTCTTAATATAGAGAACGCAAACAAGACAGTAAATAAAGTAAAGCTAGTAACTAATTTTTTTGTATTTTTGATATAAAGAGCAAACAAAGCAGTAAATAAAGTAAAGTAAAGCAAGACAAAAACAAAGTAAAGAGATTGGATGTGGGAGACTCCCCTGCAGCGTGTCTTGATCTCCCCGGCAACGGCGCCAGAAAACTCCTTGCTGTTGACGTGGGAGTTAGAAATCTTTCTGGAGTATCTTTTCTTCAGATCCCCGGCAACGGCGCCAGAAAAAATTCTTGATGGCGTGTAAGACACACGTCCGTTGGGAACCCCAAGAAGAAGGTGTGATGCGTACAGCAGCAAGTTTTCCCTCAGTAAGAAACCAAGGTTATCGAACCAGTAGGAGTCAAGGAACACGTGAAGGTTGTTGGTGGCGGAGTGTAGTGCAGCGCAACACCAGGGATTCCGGCGCCAACGTGGAACCTGCACAACGCAATCAAAGTACTTTGCCCAACGTAACAGTGAGGTTGTCAATCTCACCGGCTTGCTGTAAACAAAGGATTAAATGTATAGTCTGGAACATGATGTTTGTTTGCGAAGAATAGTAAAGAACAGAGTTTGCAGTAGATTGTATTTCAGATGTAAAGAATGGACCGGGGTCTGATACGTCCATTTTGCATCACTATTTTATATCATAATTTTCTATTATTCATTGATATATTTCATATTTGGAGATGATACTTATGTTATTTCATCTATTTTGCATGTTTCATGATTATTGGAGGATCGCGCACCGGAGTCAGGATTCTGCTGGAAAAAGCGCCGTCAGAATGCAATATTTCGGAAGATCGACAATTGACGGAAATTATATGAAAAATCCTATTTTTCCAGAAGACGAAGGGAGCCAGAAGGGGGAACCGAGGAGGGCCGCCGTGGGCCCACCTCATAGGCCGGCGCGGCCCAAGGCCTGGCCGCGCCACCTTGTGAGGAGGGGGCCCACAGCCCCCTCTGGCCTCCTCTCCTTCGCGTACATCTTCGTCCCGAAAACCTAAGCTCCGGGGGATAGTCACAAAGAGTCACAGCCGCCTCTGCGGGGCGGAAAACACCAGAGAGAAAAGAGCTCTCCGGCTGGCTGAAATCCGCCGGGGTAATTCCCTCCCGGAGGGGGAAATCGACGCCATCGTCATCGTCATCGAGCTGGACATCATCTCCATCATCATCACCATCATCTTCATCATCATCACCGCCATCTCCACCGCTGCACCTCGTCACCGATGTAACAATTTGGGTTTGATCTTGATTGTTTGATAGGGGAAACTCTCCCGGTGTTGATTTCTACTTGTTATTGATGCTATTGAGTGAAACCGTTGAACCAAGGTTTATGTTCAGATTGTTATTCATCATCATATCACCTCTGATCATGTTCCATATGATGTCTCCTGAGTAGTTCATTTAGTTCTTGAGGACATGGGTGAAGTCTAAATGTTAGTAGTGAATTATGTTGGTTAGTATTCAATGTTATGATATTTAAGTTGTGGTGTTATTCTTCTAGTGGTATCATGTGAACGTCGACTACATGATAATTCACCATTTATGGGCCTAGGGGAGTGCATCTTGTATTCGTTTGCTAATTACGGGGTTGCCGGAGTGACAGAAACCTAAACCCGTTGGTATATCGATGCAGGAGGGATAGCAGGATCTCAGAGTTTAAGGCTGTGGTTAGATTTATCTTAATTACTTTCTTGTATTTGCGGATGCTTGCAAGGGGTATAATCACAAGTATGTATTAGTCCTAGGAAGGGCGGTGCATTAGCATAGGTTCACCCACACAACACTTATCAAAACAATGAAGATTAATCAGCTATATGAAGCGAAAGCACTAGACTAAATTCCCGTGTGTCCTCAAGAACATTTGGTCATTATAAGTAAACAAACCGGCTTGTCATTTGTGCTAAAAAGGATTGGGCCACTCGCTGCAATTATTACTATCGCATTTTACTTACTTGTACTTTATTCATCTGCTATACTAAAACCCCCTGAATACTTGTCTGTGAGCATTTACAGTGAATCCTTCATCGAAACTGCTTGTCAACACCTTCTGCTCCTCGTTGGGTTCGACACTCTTATTTATCGAAAGTACTGCGATACACCCCCTATACTTGTGGGCCATCAAGACTATTTTCTGGCGCCGTTGCCGGGGAGTGAAGCGCTGTTGGTAAGTGGAATTGGTAAGGGAAACCTTTACTGTACGTGTTGTTTTTATTTTCTGCCTGCTGCTATAATTCATTATGGAGGGGTCTTCTCTTGAATTCCTCTTTGGAAAAGCTACTACTACTGCAAAGGTAGTGGATGAGGCGCCAGGTGAGAAAGAGGTTCCATACAAAATACCTATGAAAATTATTGAACGTGTTGTGGATAACCGCTATGAAGGGGATGGAAATGTCCATCATGGTGATCATTTACTATTTTTACATGAATTATGCGGGTTATTCAAATGTGCAGGTATTGCTATGGATGAAGTTAGGAAGAAACTATTCTCTATATCGATGTCTGGTAAAGCGGCGCACTGGTATAAATTGCTGAAGAATAGGGATTCTCTTAATTGGGAGGACATTGTGCCTTTATTTTATTCCAAATTCTATCCTCCGAGTGAAATTCACAAAGATCGGAACCGCATATATAATTTCTGGACTCATGATGGAGAGAGTATTGCCCAAGCTTGGGGGAGATTGAAGTCTTTAATGCTCAAATGCCCCATTCATGAGCTTCCTGGTAATATTATTATTGATAATTTCTATGCAAGATTGTCTTTTCAAGATAAGACTTTGCTGGATACTTCTTGTTCTGGATCATTCACACGCAACAAGGAAGAGTTTAAAAGGGACCTTCTTGATCGGATCCAGGAAAATACTGAAGGATGGGAGAACGACAAAGATAGAGAGACAGGTATAAACTATGATTATAAATGCATTGAAGTTTTTATGGATACTGATAAATTTCGTAATATGAGTGCTACTTATGGTCTTGATTCTCAAGTCGTTGCAAACTTTTATAAAGCTTTTGCCTCTCACTTTGAATTGCCTAGGAAGAATTGTGGTGACCCGGCATACCACTACATGGTGTAGTATGCAAGTCTGATATAACACCAATGAAACACCGTTCCACTAGTATTATATCGCTCAGAGTGGTACAACAGAAACATATGCGGGTCCAAGGCATGTCTATA
The DNA here is from genome assembly GCF_022539505.1 of Lolium rigidum. Lineage (NCBI taxonomy): Eukaryota > Viridiplantae > Streptophyta > Magnoliopsida > Poales > Poaceae > Lolium > Lolium rigidum. The sequence continues at coordinate 362,323,080 of NC_061508.1, read as the reverse complement.
GAATTAAAACATTGACTCTGTTACATAAGATCAGCACAACCTCCTACTTTACAATGAGGTAAATCTGCAAATAAACTCTAGAAGAACGACTCGTAGTCTAATCCTATCACGAACTCTATTTGTAGAGTATTTAACTAGCTAAAGAGGCTAAGAATAGATTCTAGCTAAGTAGGAGCTAGGTTTAGGAAACTAGTTCCCTTCTATGGCTAAACTAGGTTTTCTCCTTGATGTATGTGGTATCTGACTCCTCTGACAGGGTATTGTCTCTTGAAGTAGTTGTTGACTCCTCGACCTTCGAGTTGCACTATAGATACTCCTTCGATGCCTCCATATCTAAGCAGGGGATTTAAGAGTGGGATGAGTACGAGCGTACTCAACAAGTTCATTATAGGAAAGAGGTGTTTAATGCACTAGCTACAGCATTAGACCAGAAAGTCTAATACCAATGCAAGTTTTCATAATCATTTCTTCAAAAGGTTGCTTTTATTCAGAAGAACTATTTCCGTCAGCCTTCACCGGTTTACTAGAACTTCATGGAGCTCCTTTCCGGCCGCGTTCGCAGTTCCATATCCCGGAACAAGGAGTGTCAGGTCACGATTCATTACACTCTGCAGAGGTGTGTTGCTTTACACATAAGAGATCTTAACCTTGGTGCCAACCGAGCCGCGAGCTCGTCCACACTTCCTTTGGTGTGAGGCCCGGTATAAGGTCTAGCCAATCATGTTCCTCCGCTACCTCGCACACCCACCCTTTGTTGCATACCCCGACCCTGGGTCCTCGCCGGTCCCATTATTCCCACTCACGGGTGGACCCCGACCACAACAACAGTTTGGGACTCGTTAACCAAACTCCTTCGCCGGTAGCTGCAACCCATCATAGACCGCAATACCGTGGGGACTTAAGGCTTCCCCAGCCAACCGCTTGTTCTTCGGGCGAAAAGTGTCTACGGACTATGCCGTGGGGACTTAAGGCTTCCCCGACCAACCGCTCGCCCCGACGGATACAAGTGTCTACGGTAAAGCGCGTCCGTTGATGTACGAGAGGTGGAAACACTTTTGACTACTCCGTCCCACTCCGGATCTTATGGTTAACACGGGTATTACGGCACAAGAATCACTGGACGACATTTGTTGTTTAATCCTAGATGGATATAAACCCTTGCAATGGAACCTCCACCATATCAACACAATCCATGGTTCCATTGCCCATCGATACGTCCAAAACGTATCTACTTTCCCGAACACTTTTGCTATTGTTTTGCCTCTAATTTGTGTATTTTGGATGCAACTAACACGGACTAACGCTGTTTTCAGCAGAATCTGTTCGGTGTCTCGTTTTTGTGCAGAAATCCAACTTTCAGGAAAAACCTCGGGATTTTGAGGAAGGCCCTATTTTCCCAGAATACTGACGGAGCCAGAAGGACAAATCAAGTGGAGGCCCGAGGGCCCCACACCATAAGGCGGCGCGGCCTAGGGGGGCCCGCGCGGCCCTATGGTGTGGCCCCCTCGGCCGGCCTCCGACGCTCTCCTTCGGACTATATATCGGCCTCGACCTAAAAACGCACGGAGAGAAGTCGAAGTTGCCAGAAACCCTCCAGAACGCCGCCACATCGCGAAACTCCGTCTCGGGAGCCAGAAGTCTTCGTTCTGGCACTCCGCCGGGACGGGGAATTGGAGGAGATCATCGCCATCATCACCGCCAACGCCTCTCCATCGACCAGCCATGTTTCCCCCATCCATGTGTGAGTAATTCCCCCGCTGTAGGCCGAAGGGGATGGTAGGGATTGGATGAGATTGGTCATGTAATAGCATAAGATTGTTAGGGCATAGTGCCTAGTGTCCGTAATTGGTACTTTGATGATATTGTTGCAACTTGTTATGCTTAATGCTTGTCACTAGGGCCCGAGTGCCATGATCTCAGATCCAAACATGTTATTGTTTCATCATGATATTCATTGTTTGTGGTCTTACCTGCAAGTTGTATACACATGTCGCTGTCCGGAACCAATGGCCCCGAAGTGACAGAATTGGGACAACCGGAGGGGATGGTAGTGACGTGAGGATCACATGTGTTCACGGAGTGTTAATGCTTTGCTCCGGTACTCTATTAAAAGGAGTACCTTAATATCCAATGAGTTTCCCTTGAGGCCCGGCTGCCACCGGCTGGTAGGACAAAAGATGTTGTGCAAGTTTCTCATTGCGAGCACGTACGACTATAATTGGAACACATGCCTATTGATTGATTAGTACTTGGACACCGTTTTATTATTATCTCGCAAATGCCCTGCTATGATTGTTACATGAGTTTCTCTCATTCATGCAACGCCCGTCATCCGTCCCCGTGCCTACGATATTTTAATCCCGCTTGTTTACTAAAATCACTACCGTTGTCTTTGTTACTCGTCTGCTGTTATTTCACTATCGCCACTTGCTATAAAACTGTTACTACTCGATAAACTCTTGCGAGCAAGTCTGTTTCCAGTGCAGCTGAATTGACAACTCCGCTGTTAAGGCTTTCAAGTGTTCTTTGTCTCCCCTTGTGTCGAATCAATAAATTGGGTTTTACTTCCCTCGAAGACTGTTGCGATCCCCTATACTTGTGGGTCATCACCCACCACATAGTCATATTCATAGTTATGAAAATAGTGGTTTTGCTTTTTATGCAATAGTGATAAATATAGTATTTTTCAAGTAATTTGGTAAAAATACTCAAATGACATGAGCAAGCGATGAACTTGCCTTTCTTGGCTGCAAGATTATGCAGACAAGGTCTTCGATACGCAATAACTCCAAATTCTGAAATAGCATCATCGTCCGGTAAGGACGATGTTTAAAAGATTGGCAAGGATGCAATAATGCATAAGTATGAGATGCAATCGTTCTAAGCGTGATCTAACCCCGATGATTTAGGATCAGTGAGTTGTAATGATTGGTTCAGGGTGTATTGCACTTTTAGAATGATTCTCATGCAAGGTTCTTATTCAGGTGTGGTTACATGGTATCATGAACATGTGCTGCAATATATAATAACAATAATATTACAAGCACACAACTATAACATTTTGTATAATCTTAACATGCAATGAATAGTGGTTGGTTTTAGTACTATATGGCATGGTTAATGATTAATTATCATATACTTTAAAAGAATAACTTTTGAAGAGCATATTCTTTAATAAAGAACAAGTATGATAATTAAGTTGGTGGGGGTTATATGGTTGACTATGGATCCAAACAAGGTTGGATTCATCAACACTTAGGGCTTGTAAGGTTGAGTTAAGCCTAGGCATCTTGATTAAGTTATTATAAATATTTGCTATCAAGGTTGGTTTACCTTGTTGATGATAGCTATGTAGGGTTTATTGGTCCTATAAGATAGGGTTGAGGATACTCTCTCTTTTCTCAAAAGAATAACTTTTGAAGAACATACTTCTTAAATAATAAGAAGTATAACAATTAGGGTTGAGGTGGTCTAGGTTTTACTGTTGGTTCTATTAAGTAAGGAATAATTGGCTCCTAAATAGGATGGTTGATTAGTATCCAACACTAGTAGGGTTTAGTGGAATATGGTTAGGTAATGCTCAGGGTTTGACATAGTTGCTCTCGAGGTTCATCACATTGGTGTGATGCTAAGTAGGAATGAATAAGAATGATGGCTTTGGTAATAGGATCTAGGGTTTACACTTGGTTGGCCCTACTTGATTATTTAGGTCTGATGAAAATAAACACATGGGATACCCATATATTAGTGATAGGTCTTCTACATTTTATGTGGCCAAGACAAGTATTTAGTTGTTACTATGGTCCCATGCTTTGAAAGAAGGTATCATGATCACATGCTCTAACCTAGGGTTTAGGTTTAGAGGCAATTTAGGGTTCACATGTAATAATGGAACTAGGTTCTAGATGGCATTAGGGTTATAGGATTACACATGAATTGATGAGTTCCTAGTTTTCTACCATATGGAACTAGGGTTGCATAATTACTATTTAGTTCTTAAGTTCATAAATTCATCATAAGGTGGAAGTAATTATTAACTTTGAAATAGAAACAATATTGGATTGGGGCTCTTTACCATTTTTAATGAATTAATAATTAGGGTAATTACTAATCAGGGTTTAAATCCTTTTAATAAGGATTTAACAAATTAAGAAATAAAGAAAATTAGTTTTAATGTTTTCTTTATTTAATTACTGGTTTTTATTTAATTTGGAAAGTTTTCCTAATTATTGAATTTTAATTGCATTTTAAATTAAAAGAAAAGGCTTAATTAACAAGTATTAAATAATTGAATTTTTATTAAAATTAAAAATTTCATATTATATTTTTATTGGGTAGAGTTTACTTTTCTAAGAATTTTGATATCTTATTTTTATTTTTCTAAGTTAAGATGGATTTTATAAATATTTGCAAAGTTTCAGGAATTGTTAAAATTTGAATTAAAAACAAGAGAACTAGTACCAGTACCCGACTACCCTACCCGCATGACACTGACTAGTGGGCCAGTGTCCACGTCAGTGCCCTGGTGACGCTGAGGTGGCAAGAGAAGCTGCTGGTCGGCGGCCTGTTGCCGACGACGGCGACGATTCGGGGCTCGCGCGGACGGACTACGTACACTAATCGAACCAGCACGCCAAGGCAAACCATATGGTGGCGGCGCCGCTCCAAAATGGTCGTCGGAGCTCGCTCGCCGGCGAGGCCGAGCGGCAGAGCTCACGGGAGAACGAGGCGGCGGCACTACGGCGAGTAATTAAGCGAGCTATGCAGGCTAGGCGGGTCAGTGGCTCACCAGGAGCACGCGAGCTTGTCGGCGAAGCAAGGGGATGAGCGGTTCGCCGGAATCGCCAGCTCCCGTCGTCGGAGAAGACGAGGTTGTCGGCGGCGCTACGGGATGCTCTGGGTCGATTCCTTTTGCATACAGAGCGAGTCGAGGATGGCGATCACGATGGTATCCACGGCGAGGTCTGGGGAGGCTCCTACCGGCAGCGATGAAGATGGCCGGGCTAGTTAGGGTTTCGAGCATGGGGAAATATTGAGACGAGGGAGAAGAACTCGACGCAGTTGTTCGTGCTGGAGCTTTTATAGGGCGTCGAAGGGTGCCTCGTCACGACGCCGATCGCTGGGAGCTCGCCAGCGAAAGAAGAAGCTGGCCACGGCATCGAGGTGGCCTCCATGCGCGGGGAAGAGATGAGGACGACCTCCTCCTTTTATTTTTCTGCCGAAGAGGTAAGTTGGCTGGGCTGGGCTGCTACTCGGGCCGTGGTGCTGGGTTGCCAAGGTGGGCTGATGCTGGGCTCCTTCGCTGTCAAGGTCCAGGTAAGGTTCTTTTCTTTCTTTTCCTTTTTTTCTGTTTTATAATTCTGTTTTGAATTCTAATTTGAATTTCCTTTCTATTTTGCAAGTATCTTATATGCTAATTCCATTTGGGATGTTGTGTAATGACTATTACACCCATGTTCCATTTGAAACAAGTATTTTATATTGGATTATATCACATACTTGTGTTTTATCCAAGATAGCAAATAGACATGAATTTATATTCTCATTTTAATTTTCTTTTTCCTTGTGAATCAAATATTTTGGATTATTATAGTTGATATTTTCAACTCAAAGTATTTTAAAGGTTGTACTAAGACTTGGTTTCAATTTAGGGAATTGGTCACTTGCACATGTTTTTATATGAGCACCAATGTATTATGGTTTTATAGTATCTATGGTAAACCCCTTGTTAAGGTTAATACTTTTCATTATCTTTGAAAGTATTTATGTAGGTATTATTTCAATCATGGTTGATCTTGGTTACAAGGATAATTGGTTGATTTGTACACACATGGTTTTAATTATGAAATGTAGCACAAGGTTTTTCTTATGTTCAAGAATTGAAGCATAAGATTTGATTAATGTGCAATACTAGGGTTCTAATGTTATTTACCTAATGGCATATGGTTTGGAATCTCAATTATAGCCTGGTTTTATATGGTGATCACCATGGTGATGCATAAACTAGGTTTAAGGTATAGTACTAGATTATAGAGATGAAATGACACCATATTGCATGCTAGGGTTGAATCTCCCCTAACCATGATAAGGTGATGGCTTACTTAACATTTTATGATCTCCTCTAGTTACTAAGATATTGAGAATTGGTTTCATCTTCTACCAACTAACTTCAATTATTATCCACAATTTATTATTAAAGTACCTATAATGGTTATAGTTCTTTTTATAATTAACTTTGGTCTTATGGATGGATGGTTTCTCACCATATTAAATATGGAATTTTACTCTAAGGTTTTCTTAGGTTCTTAAGTGAAGAATAGATGGAATGTAAATGTGGTAGAATTATACCTGTGATCACCATGTGGTTCACAAGTTAAGGTTGGGATCTAAGCCTAGGGTTGTTTATTATTGATCTCCTTATAATTTCATGTGGCTAATGATATCTGCTTATCCTATTAGGGTTTAACTTATCCTCACATACTTCAAGAGCATGATCATGGTTAGACATGATCCACTTGTTCTTGATATCCTTACCTCAAGTTCTTAGGGTTTATGATCATCACTCAATTTATAATGATCAAGGTTTAGCTTCCTAAATTATTTCTAATGGAATGGGTTCTCACTTCCAGGATCAAGCATTGTCTTGATCAACTAGGATATATCACTTCTATTTTACTTTCTAGGATGGTCATGGTTGTCTCAATAGTTTTATATCCCATGAAAATGCGTGAGATATTTACTTAAAGTTCTCTCAAGAACTGATGATTTAACCATTTGGATCTTTGAATAGATAGAACTAGGATTAGTATGGATGGTCTCTCTCATTTGGGAAGGACTTCAATGCTAACCTAATATTAGGCTCCATAGAGGTTGATGTGATCATCAAGATCTATGTTTAACATTAATGGTTATCTCTCTCTAAGGTTGTCTTGAAGATGATGATTTGAATACTTGGATGTATATACAAGGTTTAACTCAAGGTTTGTTATTGCTTCTTTATTAATTATAATAGAACTCTCACCTCTCTAGGTTTGATGTAAAACTATTTGGAATAGGGAAGAATATATATTTCTTAAGTTGAATCTCCTTGTCTTGTTTCCAAGGTTAAAGTAGAATGGATATCATAGGGTTTATGATAAGTGCATGGATTAGTTTTAGACATGGAGAAGATAAGTGAAGAATAGTTTCTCCAATTAGTGTTACTTGCTTTCCAAATAGATGGATGTTCATAGGTTATGGCAAGGAATTCAATGTTATGATCTTTAATAAGATCCAGTAATGGTTCCTTGATTCATATGTTCTTGTGTTGGTTTTAATTCCATTTGATCTAACCCCTTAGATCAAATCATCTCTACCCAAAACAAGGTTTTTGTAAAGTCACATTGAGGTTTATAGCGCTTGACTTGATGAGCTACTTCAATTCCACCAAGGTCAAGTGAAACTTCGCCATTCTGTGATCTGTTTTACTTTAAAGCGCGAAAATTCCCCGCATTTTCTATGCATGAATGCAATGCACACATCTGTTTCCTCTATTTTTGTAACCCCAAATCCTGGGATATTACAGTCTCTACCCCTTAAACTAAACTTCGTCCTCAAAGTTTGAACTCTCTCACGTTTCGGAGTGTGGATCTGACTTGTGCAGACTATGACTTTTCTCGAACTCCTTACTGACCTTACTGGATATCATTGAATATATCCCTTGTCCAGATTCTTCCTGGAATCCATTAGGGTTTGTCTCTGAACCATGGCTTCTTACTTCAATTCCACGATCTCGTTCAATATCATAATCTTGTTTCCTTTCTCATTGAAGATTCAATGATTGGAACTTCTTCTGGTGCTGCTAGTCTTAATTGAGGACTAATTTGATAACATACTCCTAATTGATAAATAGGTCTTTGTTTTCCCTTACTACCAAAACTACAATAATGGTACTTGGTAAGGTATTTACCATAAAAATGGTCTTGATGGTTTATTTCCCTAAAAAATGGTTTAGACTCACTTAGTCTATCCAATCATGGATTATGGTTGGTACCTAAAACTATTTTGGGTTCTTTAGGCTCCATGAAAGGAATCTTTCAAATGGACTTTAATTTTGGTATAGTCAATATCCTTTGGTCTTTGGCCTTCTCGAGCTGTATTTGGTCTACGGTATTTTCTTCTTCCAACTTCATTAGCATTAGCTGACTTGAGTTTAAGTACTTCTGAGTAAATATTACTCACTTGCTCAAGTGATAATCCAATTATTACTTCCTCGAGGTATGAACCTCGGCTTCTGGTCTGACATCCTTCTGAAAGTAGTGTTCGATAATCTTATGAAAATAAGATCGAACTTCCTCTCAGTTCAGACCTTCTTCTTCTATTTTGCTCAAAGTATTGAGTCATTGTACATCCAACTCAATCTTTACTCTACCCCTTAGAGTTTTCTTATGGTCTTCAACTCCTTTTCTTCCAACTATTGGACTTATGGTTGGAATATTGGTCTGGTTCTAACTTATGGGTTTTACTTCTTCTAAGGTCTCGCGAAGAATGTTTGTGGTGTATCCACTCAATTGTGTACATCCAATGTGAATCCTTCGACTAAATGATTATAGATCTAGCTATTTGGCTGACAAGATTTTTATTTGTTCACAAACTTTTGTTACAAATAATTAAATCGTGGACTATTCGTAATACCAACTGATACCAGCTGTGGTTATTATACCAACTGTGGCTATTTGATATCTAAAAATGGATTCTGTTATAGGTTCTGATCAACTGGACGAGACATCTTCTGCTTTATCTCACAATATTGATCCTATACCAATTGTGGTCTTCTGATATCAACTATGGTCTTCTTATATCTGCTATGGTTTCATAGGTCATCTTTCTTCATTCATGGTTTATTTTGCATGAAATCCACTAGCTGACACTATGAATATAGTATCCTAAGTGATTTCCCATGCATTCCCTCTTCCATAATGACTATGGTTCTACTTCTACTACTCCACAGTCATCATATTTCTCACCTTCATGCTTCCTATGTACTAAAGTACTCCTCTGTTGAGGTAAAGCATGAGTTTAGGTGGGTACTTCCTTCTGAATATTGTGGTTGCTTCCCACAAATTTACTCCTTTCTTCTGGTGGAGCTTCATCTTGTCTTCGGAATCCTCCAGAATTCATCACTTCCTCACACGTTTATCATTACCCTCTAGATCTATAGCACCAAGTAAGGACTTGATATTGCAACATGCATTTGCGTATCAAAGTCAAACTTCATGTATGGATCTAGTCAAAAAATGAAATTCCAATAAAATCCAAGAAGATTCAGCTTTGTGCATATAATACACACCATCATAAGCCTGAATATGATTGTTGAGTAAGACATCTCTAAACATCAGGCTCTGATGTGTAGTATATAACACCACATAAGATAGGTCTGTATCGTGATACTTAGCACGAATATATGGATTTCTACTATTTATCTCAACATTTACCTTAATTGCACATTTGCAATGAGATAAACTTGAAACAAAGTGGCCTTGGATAGTTAAAGTTAACCTAGTTTTGTTTGGAAGTACTAACAAAGTATTATACCATATATAAGTGCTATTGAGGACTATTTCACATGGTATCTTTTGGTTCTAATATTGCTACTCTAAACACATAACTATGGAAATATAGCTCTTATACTTCCAAGTGTTTATACTATCATAAGACTATGGACATGATGTGCTTAGCACACTTCCCATGGTTTTGAAACACAATTTTTACATTATTGTTTGAACAACTGGCTGCTTAACATACTCCTCCTAGGTCTTCATAATGTTCTAGTCCATCACATAAGGATTCTCAGATGAATCATATATGATTAGTAACTCTATCATGTAGACATATTTTAATCCTATTTCTCTTTCTTACCTCCCATGATTGACTCATCATGGTCTATACTACCTCATATAACTTATATAAATCCCTTACTATAAGTTGTTTCACGAGTTTGGATAACTTAGCAATTACTTGTCTTAGTATACACCTTCTAATAGGATATCTTGCTTATCTTTGTCACTTGATATTACTTCTATTACAGGTCTGGATAATTCTTACTTAACCATAATATGTGTTGGTATACATCTACCAATAGGATATATTCCTTATGGTTGTATCCTCTCTTTGGACTACCATGTATTGTATACTAACTGTGGTCTACTCATATGTCATTTTAGGATCTTAATGGTATGCTACATACTTGGGATTATCTAGCTAACATTACTTAGGAAATATAGGTAAGAAGGTGTGACTCAAGTGTGTCAGGATTATTCTCAAGTGAATATCCATCTCAAGTCATAAGAAATAATTGGTTCAACTAAGACAACTTCCTATAGACACTACCAATCCTATATGTCTCCTTTTAAAGGTTTTTAATCCTAGGGTCAAAGCATTAATTTGCTCTGATACCAACTGTGGTGACCCGGCATACCACTGCATGGTGTAGTATGCAAGTCTGATATAACACCAATGAAACACCGTTCCACTAGTATTATATCGCTCAGAGTGGTACAACAGAAACATATGCGGGTCCAAGGCATGTCTATAGAATTACAACATTGACTCTGTTACATAAGATCAGCACAACCTCCTACTTTACAATGAGGTAAATCTGCAAATAAACTCTAGAAGAACGACTCGTAGTCTAATCCTATCACGAACTCTATTTGTAGAGTATTTAACTAGCTAAAGAGGCTAAGAATAGATTCTAGCTAAGTAGGAGCTAGGTTTAGGAAACTAGTTCCCTTCTATGGCTAAACTAGGTTTTCTCCTTGATGTATGTGGTATCCGACTCCTCCGACGGGGTCTTGTCTCTTGAAGTAGTTGTTGACTCCTCGACCTTCGAGTTGCACTCGTAGATACTCCTTCGATGCCTCCATATCTAAGCGGGGATTTAAGAGTGGGATGAGTACGAGCGTACTCAACAAGTTCATTATAGGAAAGAGGTGTTTAATGCACTAGCTACAGCATTAGACCAGAAAGTCTAATACCAATGCAAGTTTTCATAATCATTTCTTCAAAAGGTTGCTTTTATTCAGAAGAACTATGTCCGCCAGCCTTCACCGGTTTACTAGAACTTCATGGAGCTTCTTTCCGGCCGCGTTCGCAGTTCCATATCCCGGAACAAGGAGTGTCAGGTCACGATTCATTACACTCTACAGAGGTGTGTTGCTTTACCCATAAGAGATCTTAACCTTGGTGCCAACCGAGCCGCGAGCTCGTCCACACTTCCTTTGGTGTGAGGCCCGGTATAAGGTCTAGCCAATCATGTTCCTCCGCTACCTCGCACACCCACCCTTTGTTGCATACCCCTACCCTGGGTCCTCGCCGGTCCCATTATTCCCACTCACGGGTGGACCCCGACCACGACAACAGTTTGGGACTCGTTAACCAAACTCCTTCGCCGGTAGCTGCAATCCATCATAGACCGCAATACCGTGGGGACTTAAGGCTTCCCCAGCCAACCGCTTGTTCTTCGGGCGACAAGTGTCTTCGGACTATGCCGTGGGGACTTAAGGCTTCCCCAGCCAACCGCTCGCCCCCGACAGATACAAGTGTCTACGGTAAAGCGCGTCCGTTGATGTACGAGAGGTGGAAACACTTTTGACTACTCCGTCCCACTCCGGATCTTATGGTTAACACGGGTATTACGGCACAAGAATCACTCGGACGACATTTGTTGTTTAATCCTAGATGGATATAAATCCTTGCAATGGAACCTCCACCATATCAACACAATCCATGGTTCCATTGCCCACCACATAGTCATATTCATAGTTATGAAAATAGTGGTTTTGCTTTTTATGCAATAGTGATAAATATAGTACTTTGCAAGTAATTTGGTAAAAATACTCAAATGACATGAGCAAGCGATGAACTTGCCTTTCTTGGCTGCAAGATTATGCAGACAAGGACTTCGATGCGCAATAACTCCAAATTCTGAAATAGCATCATCGTCCGGTAAGGATGATGTTTAAAAGATTGGCAAGGATGCAATAATGCATAAGTATGAGATGCAATCGTTCTAAGCGTGATCTAACCCCGATGATTTAGGATCAGTGAGTTGTAATGATTGGTTCAGGGTGTGTTGCACTTTTAGAATGATTCTCATACAAGGTTCTTATTCAGGTGTGGTTACATGGTATCATGAACAGGTGCTGCAATATATAATAACAATAATATTACAAGCACACAACTATAACATTTGGTATAATCTTAACATGCAATGAATAGTGGTTGGTTTTAGTACTATATGGCATGGTTAATGATTAATTATCATATACTTTAAAAGAATAACTTTTGAAGAGCATATTCTTTAATAAAGAACAAGTATGATAATTAAGTTGGTGGGGGTTATATGGTTGACTATGGTTTCATCTAGTTTCTGGAGTAAGTATTAGATGGATCCAAACAAGGTTGGATTCATCAACACTTAGGGCTTGTAAGGTTGAGTTAAGCCTAGGCATCTTGATTAAGTTATTATAAATAGTTGCTATCAAGGTTGGTTTACCTTGTTGATGATAGCTATGTAGGGTTTATTGGTCCTATAAGATAGGGTTGAGGATACTCTCTCTTTTCTTCAAAAGAATAACTTTTGAAGAACATACTTCTTAAATAATAAGAAGTATAACAATTAGGGTTGAGGTGGTCTAGGTTTTTGTTGCGGTCAGAAACCCACCGGCGAGCAACGACGGGCAACACAGTAGAGCCGGGAGGCTCCCAGGATTGCGGCTGACCCTGGTCCCTCGAGCGACGGCCCGCAATGCCTTCTGGCACATGCGTCCTGGTGATTACGAGGGCGTGCCACCTGACCTATACCTAGTCAGGAAGGTGATGGATTGCTTCGACTAGTTTCCTGCATGGCAAACACGTAAACATTAAATACGAGCCCCGATCGGCTCTTAAGTTGTTCTGTGGATCGGCTCAAAGAGCCGATTGCCCCATGGTTCATGTTAGATTTATAAGGACATGGGGATCATGCTTTATCAAAATCAAGCTAAGATAATCTACGATAGTTTAGGGTTTTCACCGTATAATCGGAACATCCTATGCGTAATTGAGCCTAGCAGATACGTAAGATGATGGAAAACCAACCCTAAAGAGGCCTAAAAACCAACATGAAGTTGATCCCCGGAACAATCCCTCTAGAGCTTAGTAAACCACACCTTACGCGCTACCGGATCCTTCAACTCGTTTATAAGGCCTAATCATACGGATATCAAACCAATCCTTGAAGAACAAGGAGCAACTATAACGGATTAGATCTACTCAATAACGAACAAGCAAGGTGCTGCCCTTACACCTGAAATAGGTGTAAGGGCAGGTAGAAATCGAGGGGAAGTTTAGCTAAACAAATGCATCGTGAAAGCATTGTGATCAACCCCAAAACACCTAAGATAAGGGTGTTGCTCACCATCAAAAAGGCTTCAGCACGAGCAACACCAAGAACGAATAAACTGATACTGCCTAGATCGCAAGATGCGATCTACGCAGCATGTTGCTTACCCGGGAGAAACCCTCGAAACAAGGGGTGGCGATACGCCTAGATTGATTTGTTGTGAACGTGATCGTCCTCTTTTCTCAATAACCCTAGATACATATTTATAGTCCGTAGACTCTCTAACTTGGGAAAAAACCCAACCGTGCACGAGCTAAACTCTATCTCCTAATCCTAACCGACACGTATCCTACTATATTTACAGATACACGGGCAATCTTGCCCAAACTTCTTATACAAGGCCGGTTCGGGAATATCTTCTATGTATATCTTCTAAGCCCATTTAATCACGGCCCATCTCCAGACTTGGTTAAATTCTGGTGGTAACACATGCCCCCCTGGTTTTGGCAATGATAATTTCAAAACCACTCTGTTTTTTCTTCGAAGGGTCACGTCGTGGCAGAGCAGAGCTGCTGCAGAATCTTTCATCATGATGCCTTGCCTTCTCAGCTTCTCTGCGTGACTTGACAGTTCTTTGGCACCACTTCCTCGGAAACTGCTGCAACATTAACTCCTCCATATCCCATTACTTAACCGCGTCGAGCAGTTCGCCTCTGTGTTCTGCGACCACGGGACCCAGTTGAAGTTTCTGTACCTGAACTGTGTCATCAGCTCGCGGCAATGCATCCATAACGGGAAGAGTGACTCGCTCTCGCACTTGTATTCTTCCGTGAGCTGGGAGATCACCAACTTCGAGTCTCCAAAGAGCTCCACTGCTTCTGCCCCGGCTTCAATTAGCAACTCCATCCCCTTACGTACTGCTTCATACTCAGCAACATTATTGGTGCAAGGGGTACATAGCCTGATGGAGAAGGTGTAGGTTGCCCCCCGGGGCGACACGAGTAGGATGCCTATGCCGCAGCCACCGTCGCAAACCGATCCATCGAAGAACATGGCCCATGCACGTATAGACAATGCTGCTATATTAGTGTTGATCCGTTCAGCGATTAGATCGGCTAAGGCCTGTCCTTTGACTGCTTTTGCAGGTTGATATCGGAGATCCAATTCCGATAACACAAACATCCATTTACCGAGTCGGCCTTTCAACACGGGAGCCGACAGCATGTGCTTGATGACGTCTGATTTGCGGATGATGATGATTTCTGCCGTCGAAAAATGTGGCGAAGCTTGGTGCGAGGTAAAAAATAGGCAGAGGCACAACTTCTCGATCTCCGGTACCTCGTCTCTGCATCCAACATCCTTCTGCTGAGGTAGAAAGCAACTCTTTCCATGCCATCATAGATCTGCACTACCACTGAGGCGATAGAAGTATCGGCTACTGACAGGTAAATATAAAATGGCCTGTCTTGCTGGGGCGGAACCAACACGGGTGGCTTCGTTAGATATTCTTTAATCTCATCAAACGCTCGTTGTTGCTCTGCCCCCCAGTGAAACTCCTCATCAGGTTTGATTTTTACCAATCCCATGAACGGCTCAATTCGTCCTGACAGATTAGAGATGAACCTTCTGACGAAATTGATTTTGCCGATGAGACTTTGGAGTTCTTTCTTGGTCGTTGGTGGCTTCATTGTTCGCACTGCCTCTTGACTTTTCAGGCCGATCTCAATTCCACGTTCATGAACTAGGAAGCCCAGGAATTGACCGGCCGTCACACCAAAAGCACACTTCTTTGGATTCATTCCGAGTCCGAACTTTCCAGTTCGGTCCAGGATGCGTCGCAAATCCTCCAGGTGTCCTTCCACTGAGACAGACTTGACCACCACGTCATCGATGTAGATTTCTACCAACTTGCCGATCAGATCATGAAAGATGTAATTCATGGCTCGTTGGTATGTTGCACCGGCATTCTACAGCCCAAATGTCATGACCACATATTCGAACAAGCCCACCGAACCCGATACTCTGAAGGCTGTCTTATGTATATCTTCCGGAGCCATGAAAATCTGGTTGTAACCGGCGTTGCCATCCATGAAGCTCAAAACCTTATGACCAGCTGCTGCATTGATCAACGTCTCAGCTACCGGCATAGGGTACTCATCCTTCGGAGTGGCTCTGTTGAGATCGCGAAAATCTATGGCGACGCGCCATCGGCCGTCCTTCTTCTCCACGAGTACGATGCTAGATATCCACTCGAAGCATACCCGCATGGCCTCGATGAACCCGGCGCTCAACATCTTCTCAATCTCCTTCTTGACTTCTTCTAGAATTTCGGCCTTCATCTGCCGTGCTCGTTGCTCGGAACGGCCGAAATCCTTTCTTGAGAGGTAGCCGATCCTCAATGATGCTCTCGTCTAGCCCGGCATCTCTCGTATAATCCCGGGCGAAACAATCCGGGTACTCTTTCAACGCAGCTATCATCAGGCCCCTCAGATGCGGATCTAACTTTTTGCTGATAAATGTTGGTCGTGGCTTATCCCCAGGACCAATGTCGATCTCTTCTAGTTCATCAGCTGACGTAAACCCATATCCTAGCTTTCCATCGCCCGTTAGATCGACGCTGAACACAGGCAGAACGTATGGCGAGGATAATTTTGGCCGATTGCTGGAATCGGCCTCCATGTTGATTGAATTGCTCAATGAAGGTTTACAACTTGTATGTGCTCCCTTACAGGGGGAAGCCTCCCCACCACGACTACGTGACATGTTTGACGTGAGATCCTTGCTTTTTATTTTTTGGGGCCGATCGCAGGGATCGGTCTTGCCACGTGTGTCGATGGATGTTGCTCTTGCTACTCTATCAGGCCGGTGGATAAGACCAGCCTCACCCCGTTTTTTGTCACCTCGATGCGATCACAGCCGTCCAAACTGATTACAGAGAGCGGTTCTTTGTCTTCCGAGTCCCAAATGTTCATGCCGGCTATCGAGACGTCGATCGAGTCATCTGCATGCACGACTTCTACGTCGTCTCCATCCCACTGTATCAGGCATTGGTGCATTGTAGATGGAATGCAGCAGTTAGCGTGAATCCAATCCCTTCCTAACAGGGCAGCGTAGGTGCTCTTGCTGTCGACGATGAAAAATGTCGTTGGGACCGTCTTTCGGCCTATGGTTAGATCCACGTTCAGGACACCTTGCGTCCCTGATGCTTGGCTGTTGAAATCGTTTAGTGTGATGTTGGTCTTGATCAGATCGGCACTGGAGCGTCCTAAACGTCGTAGCATGGAATAAGGCATTATATTGACCGCTGCTCCCGTGTCAACCAACATCCTGCCGACGGGCTGCCCATTGATATAACCCTTGAGGTACAGGGCCTTCATATGTTTGTAGCCCTTTTCCCGTGGCTTCTCAAAGATGACTGGCCGTGGACCGCAGTCAAACTATGCTATCGGCACTTCTTCCATCCCTGGGGCACGAAACTCTGATGGAAGGAAGAACACCATGTTCGTGCCAGCCGATGTGTCCGCATCGGCTTTTTCTTGCCCGGACGCCAAACTTTCTTTGGTGGACGTGTCTCTTCGTCCAAAGTCCGTTGAATTTTCACGGCCGGATCAGGCCGCGCTTTCCTCAACGTGTGCAAGTATCGCGCTTCGGCTTGCTCCAAGCCGCGTACCCGCTGAACCCTACGCTTTTGGGAATGGCCGAGTCCATCGGGGCACCACCTTGGCCGGTGGTACCTATCCTCTTCTTCATCTTCTCGACTCTTCAAAGTCTTCATCTTGAGAGGACTCAGCACGCTTGTTCCGTGGCGGGAGAGGTCCTAGACGCTTGAAAACTGAAACTTCCCCGCATCCTTCTTCCGGCGTCTACACTCCGGGCAGTTTTCGATTGTAGGCAATCGGCTCATACCTGAGTCCCAGCAGTGTTTAAAGAAGGGACAGTCTCAGTGTTTATCCATGTCTTCCTGTTCCCTTGACCTCTCCTTAGCGCGGTGCTCGCGCCCTTCGTCGTCTCTGTCATGCCGACGGTACCTTCCTTTATCTTCATCAGACCGATTTTATCTTTCGTCGTTTCTGTTGTACTGCCGAAGTCGGTCATACTGATATTCATATTTGTTGAGGAGGTGCGTGGAGAGTGGTTTTTGGTACCGCACGCTTCTTACTTGTTCCTTGGTAAGGTACCGCCTATCATCATATTGGGGCCGGTCGCGTGGATCGGCCTCCTCTTTTTCCTTGTTGCGGGAGTGACTGCTTTCCTCTTTATCCTTGCCATGGTGGCGCACAGGCCCTGCCATGTTGACATTGCACGAGAAATCCAGTCGACGCCTCGCGGATTGGTTAGGTTCCACCATATTGACTCCAGGGAACGGATGTGTGTCCACTTTCATGGCGAACTGTCCGAAGAGCAATCGGCCTTGTTCTATCGCCATTTGGATCTGCTGACAAAACACCTTGCAGTCATTGGTGGTATGGGTGAACGAATGGTGCCATTTGCAGTACGGCCTCTGATGCGTGCAGTCGACACACGTCCGTTGGGAACCCCAAGAGGAAGGTGTGATGCAGACAGTAGCAAGTTTTCCCTCAGAAAGAAACCAAGGTTTATCGAACCAGGAGGAGCCAAGAAGCACGTTGAAGGTTGATGGTGGCGGAATGTAATGCGGCGCAACACCGGGGATTCCGGCGCCAACGTGGAACCTCGCACAACACAACCAAAGTACTTTGCCCCAACGAAATAGTGAGGTTGTCAATCTCACCGGCTTGCCGTAACAAAGGATTAACCGTATTGTGTGGAAGATGATTGTTTGCGTGAAAACAAGTAAAACAAGTATTGCAATGAGATTGTATGCGATGTAAAGAATAGGACCGGGGTCCACAGCTCACTAGAGGTGTCTCTCCCATAAGATAAAAGCATGTTGGGTGAACAAATTACAGTCGGGCAATTGACAAATAGAGAGGGCATAACAATGCACATACATGACATGATAAATATAGTGAGATTTAATTGGGCATTACGACAAAGTACATAGACCGCTATCCAACATGCATCTATGCCTAAAAAGTCCACCTTCAGGTTATCATCCGAACCCCTTCCAGCATTAAGTTGCAAAACAACAGACAATTGCATTAAGTATGGTGCGTAATGTAATCAATAACTACCTCCTTAGACATAGCATCAATGTTTTATCCCTAGTGGCAACAGCACATCCACAACCTTAGAACTTTCCGTCACCGTCCTGCATTTAATGGAGGCATGAACCCACTATCGAGCATAAATACTCCCTCTTGGAGTTAAGAGCAAAAACTTGGCCGAGCCTCTACTAATAACGGAGAGCATGCAAGATCATAAACAACACATAGGTAATAACTTGATAATTAACATAACATAGTATTCTCTATCCATCGGATCCCGACAAACACAACATATAGAATTACGGATAGATGATCTTGATCATGTTAGGCAGCTCACAAGATCCAACAATGAAGCACAATGAGGAGAAGACAACCATCTAGCTACTCGCTATGGACCCATAGTCCAGGGGTGAACTACTCACTCATCACTCCGGAGGCGACCATGGCGGTGAAGAGTCCTCCGGGAGATGAATCCCCTCTCCGGCAGGTGCCGGAGGAGATCTCCGAATCCCCCGAGATGGGATTGGCGGCGGCGGCGTCTCGCAAGGTTTTCCGTATGGTGGCTCTCGGCATCGGGGGTTTCGCGACGGAGGCTATTTGTAGGCGGAAGGGCAGGTAAAGGGGCGTCACGAGGGGCCCACACCACAGGCCGGTGCGGCCAGGGCCTGGGCCGCGCCGCCCTGGTGTTTCGCCACCTCGTGGCCCCACTTCGACTCTCCCTCGGTCTTATGGAAGCTTCGTTGCAAAATAGGACCCTGGGCGTTGATTTCGTCCAATTCCGAGAATATTTCTTTACTAGGATTTCTGAAACCAAAAACAGCTAGAAAACAAAGAATCGGCTCTTCGGCATCTCGTTAATAGGTTAGTGCCGGAAAATGCATAAATACGACATATAATGTGTATAAAACATGTAGATATCATCAATAATGTGGCATGGAACATAAGAAATTATCGATACTTCGGAGACGTATCAGCATCCCCAAGCTTAGTTCTCGCTCGTCCCGAGCGGTAAACGATAACAAGGATAATTTCTGGAGTGACATGCCATCATAACCTTGATCATACTATTGTAAACATATGTAATGAATGCAGTGATCAAAACAATGGTAATGACATGAGTAAACAACTGAACCATAAAGCAAAGACTTTTCATGAATAGTACTTAAAGACAAGCATCAATAAGTCTTGCATAAGAGTTAACTCATAAAGCAATAAATCAAAGTAAAGGTATTGAAGCAACACAAAGGAAGATTAAGTTTCAAGTGGTTGCTTTCAACTTGTAACATGTATATCTCATGGATATTGTCAACATAGAGTAATATAACAAATGCAATATGCAAGTATGTAGGAATCAATGCACAGTTCACACAAGTGTTTGCTTCTTGAGGTGGAGAGAAATAGGTGAACTGACTCAACATAAAAGTAAAAAAGAATGGCCCTTCAAAGAGGAAAGCATCGATTGCTATATTTGTGCTAGAGCTTTTATTTTGAAAACATGAAACAATTTTGTCAACGGTAGTAATAAAGCATATGAGTTATGTAAATTATATCTTACAAGTTGCAAGCCTCATGCATAGTATACTAATAGTGCCCGCACCTTGTCCTAATTAGCTTGGACTACCGGATCATCGCAATACACATGTTTTAACCAAGTGTCACAATGGGGTACCTCCATGCCGCCCGTACAAAGGTCTAAGGAGAAAGCTCGCATTTTGGATTTCTCGCTTTTGATTATTCTCAACTTAGACATCCATACCGGGACAACATGGACAACAGATAATGGACTCCTCTTTAATGCATAAGCATGTGGCAACAATTAGTGTTCTCATATGAGATTGAGGATATATGTCCAAAACTGAAACTTCCACCATGATTCATGGCTTTAGTTAGCGGCCCAATGTTCTTCTCTAACAATATGCATGCTCCAACCATTAAGGTGGTAGATCTCTCTTACTTCGGACAAGACGGACATGCATAGCAACTCACATGATATTCAACAAAGAGTAGTTGATGGCGTCCCCGGGAACATGGTTATCGCACAACAAGCAACTTAATAAGAGATAAAGTGCATAAGTACATATTCAATACCACAATAGTTTTTAAGCTATTTGTCCCATGAGCTATATATTGTAAAGGCGAATGATGGAATTTTAAAGGTAGCACTCAAGCAATTTACTTTGGAATGGCGGAGAAATACCATGTAGTAGGTAGGTATGGTGGACACAAATGGCATAGTGATTGGCTCAAGGATTTTGGATGCATGAGAAGTATTCCCTCTTGATACAAGGTTTAGGCTAGCAAGGTTATTTGAAACAAACACAAGGATGAATGGTGCAGCAAAACTCACATAAAAGACATATTGTAAACATTATAAGACTCTACACCGTCTTCCTTGTTGTTCAAAACTCAATACTAGATATTATCTAGACTTTAGAGAGACCAAATATGCAAACCAAATTAGCAAGCTCTATGTGTTTCTTCATTAATGGGTGCAAAGTATATGATGCAAGAGCTTAAACATGAGCACAACAATTTCCAAGTATCAAATTATTCAAGACATTTTAGAATTACTACATGTAGCATTTCCCGATTCCAACCATATAACAATTTAACGAAGAAGATTCAACCTTCGCCATGAATACTATGAGTAAAGCCTAAGGACATACTTGTCCATATGCAACTGCGGAGCGTGTCTCTCTCCCACACAATGAATGCTAGGATCCATTTTATTCAAACAAAAACAAAAACAAAAACAAACCGACGCTCCAAGCAAAGTACATAAGATGTGACGGAATAAAAATATAGTTTCAGGGGAGGAACCGGATAATGTTGTCGATGAAGAAGGGGATGCCTTGGGCATCCCCAAGCTTAGACGCTTGAGTCTTCTTAGAATATGCAGGGGTGAACCACCGGGGCATCCCCAAGCTTAGAGCTTTCACTCTCCTTGATCATATTGCATCATACTCCTCTCTTGATCCTTGAAAACTTCCTCCACACCAAACTCGAAACAACTCATTAGAGGGTTAGTGTACAATAAAAATTAACATGTTCAGAGGTGACACAATCATTCTTAAAACTTCTGGACATTGTATAAAGCTACTGGACATTAATGGATCAAAGAAATTCATCCAACATAGCAAAAGAGGCAATGCGAAATAAAAGGCAGAATCTGTCAAAACAGAACAGTCCGTAAAGATGGATTTTATTGAGGCACCAGACTTGCTCAAATGAAAATGCCCAAATTGAATGAAAGTTGCGTACATATCTGAGGATCACGCACGTAAATTGGCTTAATTTTCTGAGCTACCTACAGGGAGGCAGGTCGAAATTCGTGACAGCAAAGAAATCTGAAACTGCGTAGTAATCCAAATCTAGTATGAACTTTACTATCAAAGACTTTACTTGGCACAACAAAACACAAAACTAAGATAAGGAGAGGTTGCTACAGTAGTAAACAACTCCAAGACTCAAATATAAAACAAAAATACTGTAGTAAAAACATGGGTTGTCTCCCATAAGCGATTTTCTTTAACGCCTTTCAGCTAGGCGCAGAAAGTGTAAATCAAGTATTATCGAGAGATGATGAATCTTCAGCGGGGTTTGGAGTTTTCTCAACCATGCATAGTATATTGGATACATAAGTTTCAGCGGCTCCCTTTTCATTAGTCTTGGGCTTGCTACTCTCATCAAACAAATTTTCAGGAACAAGCCAAGCATAGTTATTTTCTAGCGCTTCATTCATTGCTAGAGCTTAAATGGTATTGGTGCTTTGATCTCCCCACCATCATTAGCATTATTAGTGTACCTTACTCTCTCCATGCCCATCTTTTCAAGGATACTAGCAAACTTGGTATAAGAACCAAGCATCTTATATTTAATAAAGACCTTTCTAGCCTCTCTTGCTATACCACCAAATTCTCTAAGAAGGGTTTCTAAAACAAAATCTTTCTTTTCCCCTTCTTCCATATCACCGAGTGTAAGAAACATGTGTTGGATTATAGGATTGAGATTAACAAATTTAGTTTCCAACATGCGAACTAAAGCGGCAGCAGTAATTTCATAATTAGGAGCAAGTTCTACCAAGTGTCTATCTTCAAAATCTTCAACGGTACTAACATGATTGAAAAATTCTTCTATATTGTTTCTCCCAACTATAGACCCACGTCCTACCGGTATGTCTTTTACGGTAAAATTAAAAGGAAACATGTTGAAATAAGTAAAGCAAATATAAGTAACTAATTTTTTTGTGTTTTTGATATAGAAAGCAAGACAGTAAATAAAGTAAAGCTAGCAACTAATTTTTTTGTGTTTTGATATAATGCAGCAAACAAAGTAGTAAATAAAATAAAGCAAGACAAAAACAAAGTAAAGAGATTGGGAAGTGGAGACTCCCCTTGCAGCGTGTCTTGATCTCCCCGGCAACGGCGCCAGAAAACAGTCTTGATGCGTGCAGTCGACACACGTCCGTTGGGAACCCCAAGAGGAAGGTGTGATGCAGACAGTAGCAAGTTTTCCCTCAGAAAGAAACCAAGGTTTATCGAACCAGGAGGAGCCAAGAAGCACGTTGAAGGTTGATGGTGGCGGAATGTAATGCGGCGCAACACCGGGGATTCCGGCGCCAACGTGGAACCCGCACAACACAACCAAAGTACTTTGCCCCAACGAAACAAGTGAGGTTGTCAATCTCACCGGCTTGCTGTAACAAAGGATTAACCGTATTGTGTGGAAGATGATTGTTTGCGTGAAAACAAGTAAAACAAGTATTGCAGAAGATTGTATGCGATGTAAAGAATAGGACCGGGGTCCACAGTTCACTAGAGGTGTCTCTCCCATCAGATAAAAGCATGTTGGGTGAACAAATTACAGTCGGGCAATTGACAAATAGAGAGGGCATAACAATGCACATACATGACATGATAAATATAGTGAGATTTAATTGGGCATTACGACAAAGTACATAGACCGCTATCCAAGCATGCATCTATGCCTAAAAAGTCCACCTTCGAGGTTATCATCCGAACCCCTTCCAGTATTAAGTTGCAAAACAACGGACAATTGCATTAAGTATGGTGCGTAATGTAATCAATAACTACATCCTTAGACATAGCATCAATGTTTTATCCCTAGTGGCAATAGCACATCCACAACCTTAGAACTTTCTCGTCATCGTCCCGCATTTAATGGAGGCATGAACCCACTATCGAGCATAAATACTCCCTCTTGGAGTTAAGAGAAAAAACTTGGCCAGAGCCTCTACTAATAACGGAGAGCATGCAAGATCATAAACAACACATAGGTAATAACTTGATAATTAACATAACATAGTATTCTCTATCCATCGGATCCCGACAAACACAACATATAGAATTACAGATAGATGATCTTGATCATGTTAGGCAGCTCACAAGATCCAACAATGAAGCACAATTAGGAGAAGACAACCATCTAGCTACTGCTATGGACGCATAGTCCAGGGGTGAACTAATCACTCATCACTCCGGAGGCGGCCATGGCGGTGAAGAGTCCTCCGGAGATGAATCCCCTCTCCGGCAGGTGCCGGAGGAGATCTCCGGAATCCCCCGAGATGGGATTGGCGGCGGCGGTGTCTCAGTAAGGTTTTCCGTATCGTGGCTCTCGGTACTGGGGGTTTCGCGATGGAGGCTATTTGTAGGCGGAAGGGCAGGTAAAGGGGCGTCACGAGGGGCCCACACCACAGGCCGGCGCGGCCAGGGCCTGGGCCGCGCCGCCCTGGTGTTTCGCCACCTCGTGGCCCCACTTCGACTCTCCTCGGTCTTCCGGAAGCTTCGTTGCAAAATAGGACCCCGGGCGTTGATTTCGTCCAATTCCGAGAATATTTCTTTACTAGGATTTCTGAAACCAAAAACAGCGAGAAAACAAAGAATCGGCTCTTCGGCATCTCGTTAATAGGTTAGTGCCGGAAAATGCATAAATACGACATATAATGTGTATAAAACATGTAGATATCATCAATAATGTGGCATGGAACATAAGAAATTATCGATACGTCGGAGACGTATCAGCCTCCCATTCATTTCTTGTGTTGTAGGGGTTTTATGGCCTTCGGGTAACTTCAGCTGTTTCTCCTTAAGCAATAGATCGAAAATCTGCTCAGCTTTGCTCAAATCAAAGTCAAACCCTTTTGGAGGCCCTTGTGGTTTTACCCACTTGCAAGACACGGGATGTGCCCCCCGAGCCCATTCAGCTACAGCCACCTGCAGGTCCGGTGCAGGATCTTCAGTTTCTTCCATCTCGACCAGACCCACCGGACGCTGAACTTGTCTTGGTACAATTCAGGGTGCCGCTGCTCATAGGATGTGAGTTTCTGCACCATGTGCGGCAATGAACTGTACTCTGCTTGGGAAGTCCGATCTTTGATTGGCGTTGCGAGGCCCAGTACTACCAGCTCGATCGCTTCCTTCTCAGATAAATGAACCGAATAACATCGGTTCCTGACAGTCCTGAAACGTTGGATGTATTCAGATACTGTTTCTCCCCGCTTCTGCCGCACCTGTGTCAGATCGGCAATGCCGGCCTCGGTAGCTTCTGAGTGATATTGCACGTGAAACTGCTCATCCATTTGCTTCCACGTCCGGACTGAGTTTGGTGGCAACGACGTGTACCATCCAAAGGCTGACCCCGTGAGAGATTGTGCGAAAAACCTCACACGTAACTGGTCTGACGCTGAAATCATGCCCAGCTGCGCCAAATATCAGCTTACGTGCTCTATTGAGCTAGATCCTTCTACTCCATTGAATTTTGAGAATTCAGGGAGCCGATACTTGGGTGGCAGTGGGATCAGGTCATACTCGTCAGGGTACGGCTTGGAATAGCCGATTGTCTTCCTCTTCGGCAGGATGCCGAATTGGTCTCTCAAGATAGTGCTGATCTGCTCCATGGTATTAGCTGTAGGGACCGAGCCTTCATGACTCGTTCCAGTAGCATATTTGGCCAGCCATGCTTGTTTATCAGCATCTACTCCAGAAATCCCTGTTGGTGCGATTTGGCCTGTGTGCGCCCAGGCATTGCAGTCCGGCATGTATGTGCACACGTACCCATGCGGGATCTCCTTAGGCGGCTCATATAGGAACTGGCAATCGCTAGGATCGCCTCCAACCTTGTAGACGACGTACGCCGGTGAACCCAGCGGCTCGGTGCTGCAAGCGCGAATGGCAGCGGCGGCCTGATCTGGAGCGGTACTTCTCCCTGGTGAGTCCCTAGGGTAGGTCCTGACGGGGAGTATTGATGCTTCATGATTTCCTGCACCACACGGACCGCGACGCGCTCGAGAGTATTCACCAGGCTCTCAGAATAGCGGTGTAGAGAATGAGCCGCCATGTAATTGATTTCCTGGCGCAGAGCTCTAGTACGTTCCTCCGAAGGGGTAGACAGGTCTACTCCGTCAAGAACACCTTCAGGGGAGAACCCCTTCCACCTTACGCCATGTGAGCGGGTCCTCACGAAAGAGCCGATGAGATCGGCTTCCAAGATGGCTTTCATCTCATCATACTTCTTCTTTTGCTCTTCCGGCAGATCTGCGTACGTGACTGGTTCGCCGACCACCTCCTCCGCAGCTTTTGACATGGTTGCTGCAGATGTCGATGTTGTCGTTGTTGCAGAGTGTCCCACCGGGCGTGCCAGAATGTGTTGCGGTCAGAAACCCACCGGCGAGCAACGACGGGCAACACAGTATAGCCAGGAGGCTCCCAGGATTGCGGCTGACCCTGGTCCCTCGGGCGACGGCCCGCAATGCCTTCTGGCACACGCGTCCCGGTGATTACGAGGGCGTGCCACCCGACCTATACCTGGTCGTGAAGGTGATGGATTGCTTCGACTAGTTTCCTGCATGGCAAACACGTAAACATTAAATACGAGCCCCGATCGGCTCTTAAGTCGTTTCGTGGATCGGCTCAAAGAGCCGATTGCCCCATGGTTCATGTTAGATTTATAAGGACATGGGGATCATGCTTTATCAAAATCAAGCTAAGCTAATCTACGATAGTTTAGGGTTTTCACCGTATAATCGGAACATCCTATGTGTAATTGAGCCTAGCAGATACGTAAGATGATGGAAAACCAACCCTAAAGAGGCCTAAAAACCAACATGAAGTAGATCCCCGGAACAATCCCTCTAGAGCTTAGTAAACCACACCTTACGCGCTACCGGATCCTTAAACTCGTTTATAAGGCCTAATCATACGGATATCAAACCAATCCTTGAAGAACAAGGAGCAACTATAACGGATTAGATCTACTCAATAACGAACAAGCAAGGTGCTGCCCTTACACCTAAAATAGGTGTAAGGGAAGCTAGATATCGAGGGGAAGTTTAGCTAAACAAATGCATCGTGAAAGCATTGTGATCAACCCCAAAACACCTAAGATAAGGGTGTTGCTCGCCATCAAAAGGCTTCGACGACGAGCAACACCAAGAACGAATAACCGATATCGCCTAGACCGCAAGATGCGATCTAGGCAGCATGTTGCTTACCCGGGAGAAACCCTCGAAACAAGGGGTGGCGATGCTCCTAGATTGATTTGTTGTGAACGTGATCGTCCTCTTTTCTCAATAACCCTAGATACATATTTATAGTCCGTAGACTCTCTAACTTGGGAAAAAACCCAACCGTGCACGAGCTAAACTCTATCTCCTAATCCTAACCGACACGTATCCTACTATATTTACAGATACACGGGCAATCTTGCCCAAACTTCTTATACAAGGCCGGTTCGGGAATATCTTCTATGTATATCTTCTAAGCCCATTTAATCACGGCCCATCTCCAGACTTGGTTAAATTCTGGTGGTAACAGTTTTACTGTTGGTTCTATTAAGTAAGAAATAATTGGCTCCTAAATAGGATGGTTGATTAGTATCCAACACTAGTAGGGTTTAGTGGAATATGGTTAGGTAATGCTCAGGGTTTGACATAGTTGCTCCTGAGGTTCATCACATTGGTGTGATGCTAAGTAGGAATGAATAAGAATGATGGCTTTGGTAATAGGATCTAGGGTTTACACTTGGTTGGCCCTACTTGATTATTTCGGTCTGATGAAAATGAACACATGGGATACCCATATATTAGTGATAGGTCTTCTACATTTTATGTGGCCAAGACAAGTATTTAGTTGTTACTATGGTTCCATGCTTTGAAAGAAGGTATCATTATCACATGCTCTAACCTAGGGTTTAGGTTTAGAGGCAATTTAGGGTTCACATGTAATAATGGAACTAGGTTCTAGATGGCATTAGGGTTTTAGGATTACACATGAATTGATGAGTTCCTAGTTTTCTACCATATGGAACTAGGGTTGCATAATTACTATTTAGTTCTTAAGTTCATAAATTCATCATAAGGTGGAAGTAATTATTAACTTTGAAATAGAAACAATATTGGATTGGGGCTCTTTACCATTTTTAATGAATTAATAGTTAGGGTAATTACTAATCAGGGTTTAAATCCTTTTAATAAGGATTTAACAAATTAAGAAATAAAGAAAATTAGTTTTAATGTTTTCTTTATTTAATTACTGGTTTTTATTTAATTTGGAAAGTTTTCCTAATTATTGAATTTTAATTGCATTTTAAATTAAAAGAAAAGGCTTAATTAACAAGTATTAAATAATTGCATTTTTATTAAAATTAAAATTTTCATATTATATTTTTATTGGGTAGAGTTTACTTTTCTAAGAATTTTGATATCTTATTTTTATTTTTCTGAGTTAAGATGGATTTTGTAAATATTTGCAAAGTTTCAGGAATTGTTAAAATTTGAATTAAAAACAAGAGAACTACTACCAGTACCCGACTACCCTACCCGCATGACACTGACTAGTGGGCCAGTGTCCACGTCAGTGCCCTGGTGACGCTGAGGTGGCAAGAGAAGCTGCTGGCCGGCGGCCAGTTGCCGACGACGGCGGCGATTCGGGGCTCGCGCGGACGGACTACGTACACTAATCGAACCAGCACGCCAAGGCAAACCATATGGTGGCGGCGCCGCTCCAAAATGGTCGCCGGAGCTCGCTCGCCGGCGAGGCCGAGCGGCAGAGCTCACGGGTGAACGAGGCGGCGGCACTACGGCGAGTAATTAAGCGAGCTATGCAGGCTAGGCGGGTCAGTGGCTCACCAGGAGCACGCAGAGCTTGTCGGCGAAGCAAGGGGATGACTGGTTCGCCGGAATCGCCAGCTCCCGTCGTCGGAGAAGACGAGGTTGTCGGCGGCGCTACGGGATGCTCTGGGTCGATTCCTTTTGCATACAGAGCGATTCGAGGATGGCGATCACGATGGTATCCACGGCGAGGTCTGGGGAGGCTCCTACCGGCAGCGATGAAGATGGTCGGGCTAGTTAGGGTTTCGGGCATGGGGAAAAATTGAGACAAGGGAGAAGAACTTGACGCAGTTGTTCGTGCTGGAGCTTTTATAGGGCGTCTAAGGGTGCCTCGTCACGACGCCGATCGCTGGGAGCTCGCCGGCGAAAGAAGAAGCTGGCCACGGCATCGAGGTGGCCTCCATGCGCGGAGAAGAGATGAGGACGACCTCCTCCTTTTATTTTACTGCCGAAGAGGTAAGTTGGCTGGGCTGGGCTGCTACTCGGGCCGTGGTGCTGGGTTGCCAAGGTGGGCTGATGCTGGGCTCCTTCGCTGTCAAGGTCCAGGTAAGGTTCTTTTCTCTCTTTTCCTTTTTTTCTGTTTTATAATTCTGTTTTGAATTCTAATTTGAATTTACTTTCTATTTTGCAAGTATCTTATATGCTAATTCCATTTGGGATGTTGTGTAATGACTATTACACCCATGTTCCATTTGAAACAAGTATTTTTATATTGGATTATATCACATACTTGTGTTTTATCCAAGATAGCAAATAGACATGAATTTATATTCTCATTTTAATTTTCTTTTTCCTTGTGAATCAAATATTTTGGATTATTATAGTTGATATTTTCAACTCAAAGTATTTTAAAGGTTGTACTAAGACTTGGTTTCAATTTAGGGAATTGGTCACTTGCACATGTTTTTATATGAGCACCAATGTATTATGGTTTTATAGTATCTATGGTAAACCCCTTGTTAAGGTTAATACTTTTCATTATCTTTGAAAGTATTTATGTAGGTATTATTTCAATCATGGTTGATCTTGGTTACAAGGATAATTGGTTGATTTGTACACACATGGTTTTAATTATGAAATGTAGCACAAGGTTTTTCTTATGTTCAAGAATTGAATCATAAGATTTGATTAATGTGCAATACTAGGGTTCTAATGTTATTTACCTAATGGCATATGGTTTGGAATCTCAATTATAGCCCGGTTTTATATGGTGATCACCATGGTGATGCATAAACTAGGTTTAAGGTATAGTACTAGATTATAGAGATGAAATGACACCATATTGCATGCTAGGGTTGAATCTCCCTAACCATGATAAGGTGATGGCTTACTTAACATTTTATGATCTCCTCTAGTTACTAAGATATTGAGAATTGGTTTCATCTTCTACCAACTAACTTCAATTATTATCCACAATTTATTATTAAAGTAACTATAATGGTTATAGTTCTTTTTATAGTTAACTTTGGTCTTATGGATGGATGGTTTCTCACCATATTAAATATGGAACTTCACTCTAAGGTTTTCTTAGGTTCTTAAGTGAAGAATAGATGGAATGTAAATGTGGTAGAATTATACCTGTGATCACCAAGTGGTTCACAAGTTAAGGTTGGGATCTAAGCCTAGGGTTGTTTATTATTGGTCTCCTTATAATTTCATGTGACTAATGATATCTTCTTATCCTATTAGGGTTTAACTTATCCTCACATACTTCAAGAGCATGATCATGGTTAGACATGATCCACGTGTTCTTGATATCCTTACCTCAAGTTCTTAGGGTTTATGATCATCACTCAATTTATAATGATCAAGGTTTAGCTTCCTAAATTATTTCTAATGGAATGGGTTCTCACTTCCAGGATCAAGCATTGTCTTGATCAACTAGGATATATCACTTCTATTTTACTTTCTAGGATGGTCATGGTCGTCTCAATAGTTTTATATCCCAGGAAAATGCCTGAGATATTTACTTAAAGTTCTCTCAAGAACTGATGATTTAACCATTTGGATCTTTGAATAGATAGAACTAGGATTAGTATGGATGGTCTCTCTCATTTGGGAAGGACTTCAATGCTAACCTAATATTAGGCTCCATAGAGGTTGATGTGATCATCAAGATCTATGTTTAACATTAATGGTTATCTCTCTCTAAGGTTGTCTTGAAGATGATGATTTGAATACTTGGATGTATATCCAAGGTTTAACTCAAGGTTTGTTATTGCTTCTTTATTAATTATAATATAACTCTCACCTCTCTAGGTTTGATGTAAAACTATTTGGAATAGGGAAGAATATATATTTCTTAAGTTGAATCTCCTTGTCTTGTTTCCAAGGTTAAAGTAGAATGGATATCATAGGATTTATGATAAGTGCATGGATTAGTTTTAGACATGGAGAAGATAAGTGAAGAATAGTTTCTCCAATTATTGTTACTTGCTTTCCAAATAGATGGATGTTCATAGGTTATGGCAAGGAATTCAATGTTATGATCTTTAATAAGATCCAGTAATGGTTCCTTGATTCATATGTTCTTGTGTTGGTTTTAATTCCATTTGATCTAACCCCTTAGATCCAATCATCTCTACCCAAAACAAGGTTTTTGTAAAGTCACATTGAGGTTTATAGCGCTTGACTTGATGAGCTACTTCAATTCCACCAAGGTCAAGTGAAACTTCGACCATCGTGGATCGTTTTACTTTAAAGCGCGAAAATTCCCCAGATTTTCTATGCATGAATGCAATGCACACATCTGTTTCCTCTATTTTTGTAACCCCAAATCCTGGGATATTACAAGAATTTTGACAAGTATCATGAACCATATAAAGATAAAACTGATTCATCTATAAATAAATGTGCTATAATTGAAACTGCTGATCATATTATTCCTGAAGCTTATATTGAAAAAACTCCTTTCCTCGCTAAAATGAAGGAGTATTCTGTTATATTTAGTGCGGTTAATAAAAGTGCAAAGAAACCTATAGAACCTGAAGAACAAATAAAGGTTGAACCTGCTGTTGCAATAATTAAAGATCTTGTGACCGAAAATGTAGAAGATGGTCATATTATTTTCTGTGAAGATGCTTCTAACATTGTTTCGCATCCTAATAAGTCTAGGAAAGCCAGTGTTCCTATGCTCTCGTTTAGAATTGGTGATCATTGTTATTATGGTTTATGTGATATTGGTGCAAGTATTAGTGCCATTCCTTATGAGCTTTATACGGAGATCATGCATGAAATTGGTTCTTGTGAACTTGAAGATATTGATGTGGTTATTCGGCTGGATAATAGAGAAACTATCTCTCCTATTGGTATTGTTCGAGATGTGGAAGTTCTATGTGGTAAGATTAAATATCCTGCTGACTTTTTGGTACTTGGTTCTGCTGCTAGTAAGTATTGTCCTATTATTTTTGGTAGACCTTTCCTAAATACTTGTGGAGCTGTTATAGATTGCAAGAAGGAAAAAATTATGACTAAATTTGTTGGTGAATCTTATGAGTTTAATTTCTCTAAATTTGCCAAAACTCCTTATAAAGCTGATTTGCCTAATAATGATTTTAGAGTTGAACAGTGTGCGTCTATTGCTCTTGCTCCTAATAATCCTTTTGCAGCAACATTTGGAGAATAGTGAGAGTGAGGTCTTTAGGGAAGAAAGAAATGAGCTTGATGAAATTTTCCTTCGTCAACCTATTCTTAAACATGACTTGTCGGTTGAAGATTTAGGTACAACACCACCACCAAAGGAAGATCCTGTTTTTGATTTAAAACCATTGCCTGATAATCTTAAGTATGCTCATATTGATGATAAGAAAATATATCCTGTTATTATTAGTTCTAAGCTTTCAGATATTGAGGAAGAAAGGTTATTGGAAATATTGAAAAAACACCGAGGAGCTATTGGCTACACTCTTGATGACTTGGAGGGGATTTCTCCCTCTATTTGCCAACATGCTATCAATATGGAAGATGATGCAAAACCTGTTGTTGAACATCAACGTCGTCTAATTCCTAAGATGAAGGATGTGGTAAGGAATGAGGTATTAAAACTTCTTGAAGCTGGTATTATATATCCTATTGCTGATAGTAGATGGGTTAGTCCTATACATTGTGTTCCTAAGAAAGGAGGAATGACTGTTGTGCCTAATGATAATGATGAGCTCATCCCTCAAAGAGTAGTTGTAGGATATAGAATGTGCATTGATTATCGAAAAGTTAATAAGGTTACTAAGAAAGATCATTACCATTTACCTTTTATTGATCAAATGTTAGAAAGGTTGTCTAAAATTACTCATTTTTTCTTTCTTGATGGTTATTCTGGGTTTTCACAAATTGCTGTTAAAACTAAAGATCAAGAGAATACCACTTTCACTTGTCCCTATGGAACTTATGCTTATAGGCGTATGCCTTTTGGTTTATGTAATGCTCCTGCTGCTTTTCAAAGATGCATGTCTGCTATTTTTCATGGCTTTTGTGATAGTATTGTAGAGGTATTCATGGATGATTTTTCTGTCTATGGGAATTCTTTTGATAATTGCTTGCGAAACCTTGATAAAGTATTGCAGAGATGTGAAGAAACTAACCTTGTTCTTAATTGGGAGAAGTGCCACTTTATGGTTAATGAAGGAATTGTATTGGGACATAAAATTTCTCGAGAGAGGTATTGAAGTTGATAGAGCTAAAGTTGAAGCAGCTTGAGAAGATGCCCTATCCTAGGGATGTTAAAGGTATTCGTAGTGTTCTTGGTCATGTTGGGTTTTATAGGAGATTTATTAAAGACTTTTCTAAGATTTCAAAGCCTCTTACTAATCTTCTTCAAAAAGATGTACCTTTTGTTTTTGATGATGATTGTAAGGAAGCTTTTGAAACTCTAAAGAAAGCCTTAACAACCGCTCCTGTAGTTGAACCTCCTGATTGGAATTTACCTTTTGAAATTATGTGTGATGCTAGTGATTTTGCTGTAGGTGTTGTTCTTGGACAGCGAGTAGATAAAAAATTGAATGTTATTCATTATGCTAGCAAAACTCTTGATGTTGCTCAAAGAAATTATGCTACAACTGAAAAAGAATTATTAGCTGTAGTCTTTGCTTGTGACAAGTTTAGATCTTATATTGTTGATTCGAAAGTTACAATTCATACTAATCATGCTGCAATTAGATACCTTATGGAAAAGAAAGATGCTAAGCCAAGGCTTATTAGATGGGTGCTTCTCTTGCAAGAATTTGATTTACATATTATAGATAGGAAAGGTGCTGATAATCCTGTTGCTGATAATCTGTCTAGATTGGAAAATATTGCTTATGATCCTGTTCCTGTTAATGATAGTTTTCCAAATGAACAATTGGCTGTAATAAAGGTGAGCTCGCGAGATAGTCCTTGGTACTGTTATCACCAGAATTTGACCGGATCAGAGGAGGGCCGCGATTGGAGATGGGCTTGAAGAATATACATGGAAGAAATACATGAATCGGCCTTATATGCAAAGTTTGGGCTAGTTTGCCCGTGTATCTGTAATATAGTAGGATACGTGTCGGTTAGATGGAGTTTGGGCTCGTGCCCGGTTGGGATTATTCCCACGTTAGAAAGTCTACGGACTATAAATATGTATCTAGGGTTTATGAAATAAACAACAATCACGTTCACCACAAACCAATCTAGGCGCATCGCCAACTCCCTTGTCTCGAGGGTTTCTTCCGGGTAAGCATCATGCTGCCTAGATCGCATCTTGCGATCTAGGCAGCACACGTTTATTCGTTGTTCATGCGTTGCTCGTGCTGAAGCCTTTTTGATGGCGAGCAACGTAGTTATCATAGATGTTTTAGGGTTATCATTGTTCATCGTATCATATGCTATCGTCGTGCGACCCTTAGACATCTAGCCGCCCTTACACCTATCTTGGGTGTAAGGGCGGCACCCCGCTTGATCATTATTTAGTAGATCCGATCCGTTATGATTGTTCCTTGTTCTTCAAGGATTAGTTTAATATCTGCATAGTTAGGCCTTACAAACGGGTTGAAGGATCCACTGGCGCGTAGGGTGTAGTTTGCTAGCCCTAGACAGGATGTTCCGGGGATCAACTTCGTGTTGGTTTTTTAGGCCTTGTCTAGGGTCGGTTTACGATCACCGTGCGTGGCCGCCAGGCTCAATCACGAGTAGGATGTTCCGATTATGTGGTGAAAACCCTAAATCGTAGTAGGTCGTTTTAGCTTTATTTTGATCAAGCAGGACCACCATCTGATCGTACACCTCGTACGCATCATGGGTGGATCGGCTCCTTGAGCCGATTCACAGGACAACCTGAGAGCCGATCGAGACTCGTATTTAATGTTTACGTGTATGCCATGCAGGAAACTAAGCGAGGCACATCCAACACCTTCCTGACCAGGTATAGGTCAGGTGGCACGCCCTTGCATCAGCATCGGACGTGCGTGCCGAGTCTTTGCGGGCCGTCGCTCGGAGGGGCCAGGGCCAGCCGCAGCCTCGGGAGCCTCCCG
Source organism: Lolium rigidum (assembly GCF_022539505.1). Taxonomy (NCBI): domain Eukaryota; kingdom Viridiplantae; phylum Streptophyta; class Magnoliopsida; order Poales; family Poaceae; genus Lolium; species Lolium rigidum. Next base: position 362,287,977 of record NC_061508.1, on the reverse strand, counting down.
GCTCTACTGTGTTGCCCGTCGCTGCTCGCCGGTGGGTTTCTGTCCGCAACACATTCTAGCACGCCCGGTGGGACCATCTTCGACATCAACCGCATCGCCATCTACATCTGAGATGGCGGAAGGCACTCCAGTTAAGTACGAGGATCTGACCGAGGAGCTCAAGAAGAAGCATGACGAGGTCAAAGCGATCCTCGAAGCCGATCTCATCGGCTCTTTCACGGAACCCGCTCACATGGCATCGGGTGGAAAGGGTTCTCACCGAAGGCGCGCTCGATGGAGTGGACCTGTCCGCCCCGTCGAAGAACGCACCGGGTCTCGCGTCAGGAGATTAACTTCATGGTAGCTCATTCGCTACACCGCCATTCTGAGAGCCTGGTGAACACTTTGGAGCGTGTCGCTCTTCGCGTGATCCAGGAAATCATGAGCCATCAGTATTCTCCGTCAGGACCAGCTCTGGGGACTCACCAAGGAGAGATGCCACTCCAGTCCCGTCCACCGCTGCCATTCGCGTTGGCAGCACCAGAGGTGCCGAATTCACCGGCATACGTCATCTACAAGATCGGTGGTGACCCTAGTGACTACCAATTCTTGCATGAGGCGCCTAAGGAGATCCCTCACGGATACACGTGCACATACGTGCCGACCGCGATGAATCGGGCACTCACGAACCAGGCTGCAACAACAGGGACTTCCGGAACGAGCAGGAGGAACTTCGGGAACAGATCTTGAGAAGCAGACGTGGCTAGCTAAGTATGCCACTCCGACAAACCTCCAGAGCTCAGCTCTTGCAGTTGGCTCAGATTTGGAAAAGCAAGCATGGCTGGCTAAGTATGCCACCCCGGCGAATCTTCAGAGTTCGACTCCTGCAGCCAGCACCGCGGATCAGATCAGTACCATCTTAAAAGACCAGTTCGGCATGGTGCCGAAAAGGAGGACAATCGGCTATTCCAAGCCGTACCCCAATGAGTACGAGTTGATCCCGTTACCACCCAAATATCGGCTCCCCGATTTCTCCAAGTTTAATGGATCGGATGGTTCCAGCTCCATCGAGCATGTGAGCCGATATTTGGCGCAGCTGGGCACGATCTCGAGCATCGGATGAGCTGCGTGTAAGGTTCTTCGCACGGTCCCTCACAGGATCGGCTTTCGGGTGGTACACATCGCTGCCACCGAGATTCAATCCGGACTTGGAAGCAGCTTGGAAGAGCAGTTCCACATGCAGTATCACTCGGAGGCTTCCGAGGCCGGCATTGCCGATCTAGCACAAGTACGACGAAGCGCGGAGAAACAGGTTCGGAATACATCCAGCGCTTCAGGACCGTTAGGAACCGATGCTATTCGGCTCGTGTGACCGAAAAGAAGCAGCCGAGTTGGCGGTGGTGGGTCTCGCATCACCGATCAAGGACGTGGCCTCCCAAGCAGACTACCCTTCACTGGCGCACATGGTGCAGAAGCTGTCGGCATATGAACAGCGCCACCCAGATGTATACCAGGATAAATTCAAACGTGCGGTGGGCCTGGTTGAGGCAGATGAAGATGAAGGCTCTGCGGGAGATCAAGAGGTAGCAGTGGCTGAATGGACTCGGGGGGCAAGCCCCGTGTCCTGCAAGTGGGTTAAGCCACAAGGTCCTCCAAGAGGGTTTGACTTCGATGTCACCAAGGCTGAACAAATTTTCGACCTCTTACTCAAGGAGAAGCAGCTAAAGGTACCCGAAGGCCACAAGATCCCCACGGCTCAGAGTTGAACGGAAAGCCATACCGCAAGTGGCATAACACGTTCACCCATGCCACCAACGACTCGCAGGGTGTGGCTTCAGCAGGTCCAAATGGCGATAGAACAAGGGCGTCTAATTTTCAGCCAGTACGCCATGAAGGTCGACACACACCCCTTCCCCGCCGTTAACATGGTGGAGTGCACTTACCCTGGAGGGTGCCAGCCAGGATTCTCGTTCAATATCAACATGGTAGGACCTGGGCACCACTCTGGTAAGGATGGAGACGAGGGCAGTTGCTCTCATAGCAAGAACACAGAGGAAGCCGTTCCACGCGATCGGCTCCGTCACGATGGCAAGCGCTACATCACAGAGGGGGAAGTGAGGAACATGAGATATCAGCGACCTCTCTCTGATCACCTCCTCAACAAGTATGTGAGTCAATATGACCAACGCCGACGATACAACGACGATGCTGAAAGAGATCGTCTGGCTAGGGACGCCAGGAGACATCGTCGGCATGATCGCGACGAGGAGAGATATGAGCGCCACGCCAAGGAAAAGTCGAGAGAGCAAGACGACGTGGATAGGCACTGGGACTGCCCCTTCTTCAGACACTGCTGGGATTCAGGAATGAGCCGATTGCCTACAATCGACAACTGTCCCGTAATGTAGACAAAAGAAGAAGGATGCAGCTAACGTGTCCGTGTTCAAACGTCTAGGGCCTCTCCCGCCTCGGAACAAGCACGCTGAGTCCTCTCGGGTAGAAGATCTCGAGGAACTAGAGGACGATGATGAAGAAGAAGACAAGTATCATCGGCCAAGGTGGTGCCCTGATGGGCTCAGCCGTTCCCAAAAGCGTAGGGTTCAGCGACTACGTGGTTTGGAGGAAGCCGAAAGGTTATACCTGCACACGTTGAGGAAGGCGTGGCCTGATCTGGCCGCTAAAATTCAGCGAACCCTGGACGAAGAAGGTCGGCCACAAAGGAAAGAGTGGCGTCCAAGACAAAAGAAAGCCGATGATGAAACATCGGCTGGCACAAACATGGTGTTCATCCTTCCAACGGAGTTTAGTGCTCCAGGATTAGACGAAGCACCTGTGGCACAACTTGACTGCGGCCCACGGCCGGTTATCTTTGAGAAGCCACGAGAAAGAAGCTACAGACATCCGAAGGCCCTGTACTTGCGAGGCTACATCAATGGGCAGCCCGTCAACAAGATGCTCGGTGGACACCGGAGCGGCAGATCAACATTATGCCATACTCCATGCTACGTCGGTTGGGACGCTCTAGCTCGGATCCGATCAAAACCAACGTGACGCCGAGCGATTTCAACGGCCAAGCATCCGACGCACAAGGTGTTCCGAACGTGGATCCGACCGTAGGAAGGAAAACCGTCCCTACGACGTTCTTATTGTCGACAGGCAAGAGCACCTATGTCTGTCCTACTAGGGAGAGATTGGATCCACGCCAATCGTTGCATTCCATCCACGATGCACCAATGCCTAATACAGTGGGATGGAGATGAAGTACAAGTCGTCCACGCAGATGATTCAGCCGAGATTTCAACGGCTGGCATGAACGTTTGGGAGACATCAGGCCAAGAGCCACTCTCAGGCATCAATTTGGACGACTGCGAGCGCATCGACTTGACGAAGGACGGGGTTAGGCTGGTTTTATCCACCGGCATGACCGTGTAACAAGAGCAACATCTATGGACAAACGTGGCGATGCCGATCCATGTGATCGGCCCCAAAGATCTATGAAGGAACATTGCAAAACCTTCATTGAGCAATTCAATCAACATGGAGGCCGATTCCAGCAATCGGCCAAAATTATCCTCACCATGCATTCCGCCTGGGTTCAATGTCGATCTAATGGGCAATGGGTTTACGTCGGCCGATGAGCTGGAAGAAGTCCACACCGGTCCTAACAGAGCCGACGTTCACATATAGTGCCTTGGCTAACCACAGAGCCGATATCAGCAGTTACCTGGCAGAATCGGCTCGGGGGGCACCTAACCAGATGAACATGTGCGATACATGTGCAGTGAAATATTGGGGGCCGATAGAAAAATCGGCCAGAGAAAAAAAAATTCTCATGATATACAACGATGCACGGACATCGACTTTAGAGCTAAGGAACAAAGCCGATGCACGGCCATCGACTCTAGCACAAATTTCATGGGATCTACCAGTTGCGTGTTCAAGACACAAGGACCTCCAACTCTGTGTCAGAGGAGTTTTGTTTCTAAGCCGCTGTGTGATCATCTGCAATATCGGCTTTCAACGGAAGAAAGGTGATCGGCTCTGGCTGGCTCTGCGTGGTAGCTTTCTCAGGTGTGATCGAGCTCAGGTCCATTTGTCTAAATTGCGTGTCCTCATCACTGTTTTCGCCTTGACTGAGGCTCGGGGGAAGTTGGCATGGTAGATGCTCTGTTTTTAGAAGCCGATTGGAGTGTCATCGGCTGGTCCTGCGTCGCAATCTTCTTCAAAGGTGGTGAGTTCTTGCAAAAAAGGGATCCATCATCACCGATAGGGAGTTGGCTCTGGGCTATCTGGTTGCTGCAAAGGAACAGAGCAGGGTTATAAAGTACCACTGAGGAGATTTGCGAGCAGGTGATATCTGTTCTGCAGAAGTATAGGCTTCAGCGTCAAGTCGTTTCAGCAGCGGTTCTAGGGCTCTCTTGAAGGCATTGGTCTTCCACATTGTCCACCGGAGCTCAAAGTCATCGGTCGAAAAGATGAAGGATAGATCGTGAGGGATTGATGCGTTGACATCGGCTTATTGAGCATTGACCAAGTTTACGATCACTCCGTAGTCGAAGAGATGAAGGGCGGATTATGAGGGACCGATGCATTGCCATCGGTTCATTGAGCATTGGCTAAGTGGACAATCGGCAAAGTCGAGCATGAGGGGAAATCGGCTAAATTGGCATAAAGGAAATCGGCAAAATGAAATTGGGGAAATTCTTCATTGATAAACGAGATTTCTTACATAAAGAGCTGATTGCTCTCAAAAGGAAGTACTAAGGGGATACATTGCCCCATCTACTACTACTGATCCTATGTTAAGGGTCCTATCTACGGGCCGTCGCTGCCCTCGTCGTCGCCGTCGTCGCCGCTGTCGGTGCTACTCCCGGCGGGCTCGTCGTCGCTGCTGTAGCGGCCGCCGGCAGGACCCTCGTTGTCCTCGTCCTCCTCGTCAGCGTCATCGTCGTCGCTGTCGAAGTCACTGAGGTTCCCCGGCCAGGGGCAGATGCACTTGGCCGGCGGTTCGTCGGAGGAGGTGTCGTCCTCCTCCTCCTTCTCAGAGGAGGTGAAGTCGTCCCAGGAGAAGCGATCGTCATCGCTCTCCTCCTTTGTTTCCCCGTCGGCGAGGAAGCGGAGGTCACTTTCCCCGTCGGTCGAGGACTTGTCGTCCTCGCACTCGGACGGAGAAGTCGTGACTGGACTCCTCCCCGGCTGCGATGGCGCGGTGGATGTTGGCCGCGTGGACCTCCTCCGGGACCCACTCTGGCGTCGGCTCGCGGGAGGAGGAGGATTCGATGGAAAGACCCAATGAGGCAGAGGAGGAAGAAGACATGGTGGCGCAGGAGGGCTTTTGGAGTGCTAATGTGAAGGGGATGAAGAAGCAAACTGTTTGGAACGGTTAAATAAAAGGGATATAGTGGAGATTCAATGCCACAGCAGTTTCCGAGGAAGTGGTGCCCAACAGAAAAAAAAATTGCCAGGTCACGCGGAGAAGTGGAGGAGGCAAGGCATCATGATGAAGGATACTGCGACGGTTCTGCTCTGCCACGACATGACCCGACGAAGAAAAAATGGAGTGATTTTGGAATTGTCATTTCCAAAACCAGGGGGGCATGTGTTATCACCGGAATTTGACCGGATCGCAGGAGGGCCGCGATTGGAGATGGGCTTGAAGAATATACATGGAAGAAATACATGAATCGGCCTTATATGCAAAGTTTGGGCTAGTTTGCCCGTGTATCCGTAATATAGTAGGATACGTGTCGGTTAGATGGAGTTTGGGCTCGTGCCCGGTTGGGATTATTCCCACGTTAGAAAGTCTACGGACTATAAATATGTATCTAGGGTTTATGAAATAAACAACAATCACGTTCACCACAAACCAATCTAGGCGCATCGCCAACTCCCTTGTCTCGAGGGTTTCTTCCGGTAAGATTATGTCGCCTAGATCGCATCTTGCGATCTAGGCAGCACACGTTTATTCGTTGTTCATGCGTTGCTCGTGCCGAAGCCTTTTTGATGGCGAGCAACGTAGTTATCATAGATGTTTTAGGGTTAGCATTGTTCATCGTATCATATGCTATCGTCGTGCGACCCTTAGACATCTAGCCGCCCTTACACCTATCTTGGGTGTAAGGGCGGTGATACGTCTCCGACGTATCGATAATTTCTTATGTTCCATGCCACATTATTGATGTTATCTACATGTTTTATGCACACTTTATGTCATATTCGTGCATTTTCTGGAACTAACCTATTAACAAGATGCCGAAGTGCCGCTGTCGTTTTCTCGCTGTTTTTGGTTTCAGAAATCCTAGTAAGGAAATATTCTCGAATTGGACGAAATCAAAGCCCAGGGGCCTATTTTTCCACGAAGCTTCCGAAGTCCGAAGGAGAGACGAAGAGGGGCCACGAGGGGGCCACACCCTAGGGCGGCGCGGCCCCCTTGGCCGCGCGCCCCGTGGTGTGGGGCCCTCGTGCCGCCTCTTGACCTACCCTTCCGCCTACAAATAGCCTCCGTGACGAAACCCCCAAGTACCGAGAGCCACGATACGGAAAACCTTCCGAGACGCCGTCGCCGCCGATCCCATCTCGGGGATCCAGGAGATCGCTCCCGCACCTCGCCGGAGAGGGGAATCATCTCCCGGAGGACTCTACGCCGCCATGGTCGCCTCCGGTGTGATGTGTGAGTAGTCTACCCCTGGACTATGGGTCCATAGCAGTAGCTAGATGGTTGTCTTCTCCTCATTGTGCTTCATTGTTGGATCTTGTGAGCTGCCTAACATGATCAAGATCATCTATCCGTAATTCTATATGTTGTGTTTGTCGGGATCCGATGGATAGAGAATACTATGTCATGTTAATTATCAAGTTATTATACATGTGTTGTTTATGATCTTGCATGCTCTCCGTTTCTAGTAGAGGCTCTGGCCAAGTTTTTACTTTTAACTCCAAGAGGGAGTACTTATGCTCGATAGTGGGTTCATGCCTCGCATTGACACCTGGGGAGTGACGTAAACCCCTAAGGTTGTGTTGTGCCGTTGCCACTAGGGATAAAACATTGACGCTATGTCCGAGGATGTAGTTGTTGATTACATTACGCACCATACTTAATGCAATTGTCTCGTTGTTTGCAACTTAATACCGGAGGGGGTTCGGATGATAACCTCGAAGGTGGACTTTTTAGGCATAGATGCAGCTTGGATGGCGGTCTATGTACTTTGTCGTAATGCCCAATTAAATCTCACTATACTTATCATGTCATGTATGTGCATTGTTATGCCCTCTCTATTTGTCAATTGCCCGACCGTAATTTGTTCACCCAACATGCTTTTATCTTATGGGAGAGACACCTCTAGTGAACCGTGGACCCCGGTCCATTCTTTAATACCGAAATACAAATCTACCGCAATACTTGTTTTTACTATTTTCTCTCGCAAACAATCATCTTCCACACAATACGGTTAATCCTTTGTTACAGCAAGCCGGTGAGATTGACAACCTCACCGTTTCGTTGGGGCAAAGTACTTTGGTTGTGTTGTGCAGGTTCCACGTTGGCGCCGAATCTCCGGTGTTGCGCCGCACTACATCCCGCCGCCATCAACCTTCAACGTGCTTCTTGGCTCCTCCCGGTTCGATAAACCTTGGTTTCTTTCTCGAGGGAAAACTTGCTGCTGTGCGCATCATACCTTCCTCTTGGGGTTGCCCAACGAACGTGTGAAATACACGCCATCAAGCTCTTTTTCCGGCGCCGTTGCCGGGGAGATCAAGACACGCCGCAAGGGGAGTCTCCACTTCTCAATCTCTTTACTTTGTTTTTGTCTTGCTTAGTTTTATTTACTACTTTGTTTGCTGCATTATATCAAAACACAAAAAAATTAGTTGCTAGCTTTGCTTTATTTGCTATCTTGTTTGCTATATCGAAAACACAAAAATTAGTTTACTTGCATTTACTTTATCTAGTTTGCTTTATTTACATGCTAAAATGGCCAACCCTGAAAATACTAAGTTGTGTGACTTCACTAGCACAAATAATAATGATTTCTTATGCACACCTATTGCTCCACCTGCTACTACAAGCAGAATTCTTTGAAATTAAACCTCGCTTTATCGAATCTTGTTATGAAAGAGCAATTTTCTCGGTGTTAGTTCCGATGATGCCGCTGCCCATCTTAATAATTTTGTTGAACTATGTGAAATGCAAAAATATAAAGATGTAGATGGTGATATTATTAAACTAAAATTGTTCCCTTTCTCATTAAGAGGAAGAGCTAAAGATTGGTTGCTATCTCTGCCTAAGAATAGTATTGATTCATGGACTAAATGCAAGGATGCTTTTATTGGTAGATATTATCCCCCCGCTAAAATTATATCTTTGAGGAGTAGCATAATGAATTTCAAACAATTAGATACTGAACATGTTGCTCAAGCTTGGGAAAGAATGAAATCTCTCGGTTAAAAATTGCCCAACCCATGGACTCGACTACTTGGATGATCATCCAAACCTTCTATGCAGGACTAAATTTTTCTTCACGGAATTTATTGGATTCAGCTGCTGGAGGTACCTTTATGTCCATCACTCTTGGTGAAGCAACAAGGCTTCTTGATAATATGATGATCAACTACTCTGAATGGCACACTGAAAGAGCTCCACAAGGTAAGAAGGTAAATTTCGTTGAAGAATCCTCTTCCTTGAATGATAAGGTTGATGCTATTATGTCTATGCTTGTGAATGATAGGACTAATATTGATCCTAATAATGTTCCGTTAGCTTCATTGGTTGCACAAGAAGAACATGTTGATGTAAACTTCATTAAAAATAATAATTTCAACAACAATGCTTACCTAACAATTCTAGTAACAACTATAGGCCATATCCTTATAATAATGGCAACGGCTATGGTAATTCTTATGGAAATTCTTACAACAATAATAGGAATTCACCCTGGACTTGAAGCCATGCTTAAAGAATTTATTAGTACACAAACCGCTTTTAACAAATCCGTTGAAGAAAAGCTTGGTAAAATTGATATACTTGCTTCTAAAGTCGATAGTCTTGTCATCGATGTTGATCTTTTGAAATCAAAAGTTTTGCCTAATGAGAATTATCATAATAAAATTGCTACTACAGCAAATGCCATTCAAGTTAGAATTAATGAGAATATAAGATTAATGGCTGAACTGCGTGCTAGGTGGGATAGAGAAGAAAATGAAAAACTAGCTAAAGAGAAGAACATAGCTAAAGTTTGGACTATTACCACCACTAGTAATGCTAATGCTACACATGTTGCTGCACCTCCTACTCATACTAATAAAAGAATTGGTGTTAG